>NW_028132485.1:0-39000 GCF_964374135.1 Grampus griseus | reverse complement strand
ACTCACCTGGACCCTAAACCGTCCCCGTCCCCTAACCCTAACCCTAGCCCGAACCCTAACCCTAACCCTTCCCCGAAGCCTGACCCTCACCCGTCCCCTAATCCTAACCCGTACGCTGACACTAACCCGCGCCCTCACACGTACTCTCCCCCTAAAGCGTTGTTGTACCCTCACCTGGACCCTAAACCGTACCCGTCCCCTAACCCTAACCCTAGCCCGAACCCTAACCCTAACCCTTCCCCGAAGCCTGACCCTCACCCGTCCCCTAATCCTAAGCCGTACGCTGACACTAACCCGCGCCCTCACACGTACGCTCCCCCTAAAGCGTTGTCGTACCCTCACCTGGACCCTAACCCGTCCCCGTCCCCTAACCCTAACCCTAGCCCGAACCCTAACCCTAACCCTTCCCCGAAGCCTGACCCTCACCCGTCCCCTAATCCTAACCCGTACGCTGACACTAACCCGCGCCCTCACACATACGCTCCCCCTAAAGCGTTGTCGTACCCTCACCTGGACCCTAAACCGTCCCCGTCCCCTAACCCTAACCCTAGCCCGAACCCTAACCCTAACCCTTCCCCGAAGCCGGACCCTCACCCGTCCCCTAATCCTAACCCGTACGCTGACACTAACGCGCGCCCTCACACGTCCGCTCCCCCTAAAGCGTTGTCATACCCTCACCTGGACCCTAAACCGTCCCCGTCCCCTAACCCTAACCCTAGCCCGAACCCTAACCCTAACCCTTCCCCGAAGCCTGACACTCACCCGTCCCCTAATCCTAAGCCGTACGCTGACACTAACCCGCGCCCTCACACGTACGCTCCCCCTAAAGCGTTGTCGTACCCTCACCTGGACCCTAAACCGTCCCCGTCCCCTAATCCTAACCCTAGTCCGAACCCTAACCCTAACCCTTCCCCGAAGCCTGACCCTCACCCGTCCCCTAATCCTAACCCGTACGCTGACACTAACCCGTGCCCTCACACGTACGCTCCCCCTAAAGCGTTGTCGTACCCTCACCTGGACCCTAACCCGTCCCCGTCCCCTAACCCTAACCCTAGCCGGAACCCTAACCCTAACCCTTCCCCGAAGAATGACCCTCACCCGTCCCCTAATCCTAACCCGTACGCTGACACTAACCCGCGCCCTCACACGTCCGCTCCCCCTAAAGCGTTGTCATACCCTCACCTGGACCCTAAACCGTCCCCGTCCCCTAACCCTAACCCTAGCCCGAACCCTAACCCTAACCCTTCCCCGAAGCCTGACCCTCACCCGTCCCATAATCCTAACCCGTACGCTGACACTAACCCCCACCCTCACACGTACGCTCCCCCTAAAGCGTTGTCGTACCCTCACCTGGACCCTAAACCGTCCCCTAACCCTAACCCTAAACCTAGCCCGAACCCTAACCCTAACCCTTCCCCGAAGCCTGACCCTCACCCGTCCCCTAATCCTAACCCGTACGCTGACACTAACCCGCGCCCTCACACGTACGCTCCCCCTAAAGCGTTGTCGTACCCTCACCTGGACCCTAAACCGTCCCCGTCCCCTAACCCTAACCCTAGCCCGAACCCTAACCCTAACCCTTCCCCGAAGCCTGACACTCACCCGTCCCCTAATCCTAACCCGTACGCTGACACTAACCCGCGCCCTCACACGTACGCTCCCCCTAAAGCGTTGTCGTACCCTCACCTGGACCCTAAACCGTCCCCTAACCCTAACCCTAACCCTAGCCCGAACCCTAACCCTAACCCTTCCCCGAAGCCTGACCCTCACCCGTCCCCTAATCCTAACCCGTACGCTGACACTAACCCGCGCCCTCACACGTACGCTCCCCCTAAAGCGTTGTCGTACCCTCACCTGGACCCTAAACCGTCCCCGTCCCCTAACCCTAACCCTAGCCCGAACCCTAACCCTAACCCTTCCCCGAAGCCTGACCCTCACCCGTCCCCTAATCCTAACCCGTACGCTGACACTAACCCGCGCCCTCACACGTCCGCTCCCCCTAAAGCGTTGTCAAACCCTCACCTGGACCCTAAACCGTCTCCGTCCCCTAACCCTAACCCTAGCCCGAACCCTAACCCTAACCCTTCCCCGATGCCTGACCCTCACCCGTCCCCTAATCCTAAGCCGTACGCTGACACTAACCCGCGCCCTCACACGTACGCTCCCTCTAAAGCGTTGTCGTACCCTCACCTGGACCCTAACCCGTCCCCGTCCCCTAAGCCTAACCCTAGCCCGAACCCTAACCCTAACCCTTCCCCGAAGCCTGACCCTCACCCGTCCCCTAATCCTAACCCGTACGCTGACACTAACCCACGCCCTCACACGTACGATCCCCCTAAAGCGTTGTCGTACCCTCACCTGGACCCTAACCCGTCCCCGTCCCCTAACCCTAACCCTAGCCCGAACCCTAACCCTAACCCTTCCCCGAAGCCTGACCCTCACACACCCCCTAATCCTAACCCGTACGCTGACACTAACCTGCGCCCTCACACGTACTCTCCCCCTAAAGCGTTGTCGTACCCTCACCTGGACCCTAAACCGTCCCCGTCCCCTAACCCTAACCCTAGCCCGAACCCTAAACCTAACCCTTCTCCGAAGCCTGATCCTCACCCGTCCCCTAATCCTAAGCCGTACGCTGACACTAACCCGCGCCCTCACACGTACGCTCCCCTTAAAGCGTTGTCGTACCCTCACCTGGACCCTAAACCGTCCCCTAACCCTAACCCTAACCCTAGCCCGAACCCTAACCCTAACCCTTCCCCGAAGCCTGACCCTCACCCGTCCCCTAATCCTAACCCGTACGCTGAAACTAACCCGCGCCCTCACACGTCCGCTCCCCCTAAAGCGTTGTCATACCCTCACCTGGACCCTAAACCGTCCCCGTCCCCTAACCCTAACCCTAGCCCGAACCCTAACCCTAACCCTTCCCCGAAGCCTGACACTCACCCGTCCCCTAATCCTAAGCTGTACGCTGACACTAACCAGCGCCCTCACACGTACGCTCCCCCTAAAGCGTTGTCGTACCCTCACCTGGACCCTAAACCGTCCCCGTCCCCTAATCCTAACCCTAGTCCGAACCCTTACCCTAACCCTTCCCCGAAGCCTGACCCTCACCCGTCCCCTAATCCTAACCCGTACGCTGACACTAACCCACGCCCTCACACGTACGCTCCCCCTAAAGCGTTGTCGTACCCTCACCTGGACCCTAACCCGTCCCCGTCCCCTAACCCTAACCCTAGCCCGAACCCTAACCCTAACCCTTCCCCGAAGAATGACCCTCACCCGTCCCCTAATCCTAACCCGTACGCTGACACTAACCCGCGCCCTCACACGTACGCTCCCCCTAAAGCGTTGTCGTACCCTCACCTGGACCCTAAACCGTCCCCTAACCCTAACCCTAACCCTAGCCCGAACCCTAACCCTAACCCTTCCCCGAAGCCTGACCCTCACCCGTCCCCTAATCCTAACCCGTACGCTGACACTAACCCGCGCCCTCACACGTACGCTCCCCCTAAAGCGTTGTCGTACCCTCACCTGGACCCTAAACCGTCCCCGTCCCCTAACCCTAACCCTAGCCCGAACCCTAACCCTAACCCTTCCCCGAAGCCTGACCCTCACCCGTCCCCTAATCCTAACCCGTACGCTGACACTAACCCGCGCCCTCACACGTCCGCTCCCCCTAAAGCGTTGTCAAACCCTCACCTGGACCCTAAACCGTCCCCGTCCCCTAACCCTAACCCTAGCCCGAACCCTAACCCTAACCCTTCCCCGAAGCCTGACCCTCACCCGTCCCCTAATCCTAAGCCGTACGCTGACACTAACCCGCGCCCTCACACGTACGCTCCCCCTAAAGCGTTGTCGTACCCTCACCTGGACCCTAACCCGTCCCCGTCCCCTAACCCTAACCCTAGCCCGAACCCTAACCCTAACCCTTCCCCGAAGCCTGACCCTCACCCGTCCCCTAATCCTAACCCGTACGCTGACACTAACCCACGCCCTCACACGTACGCTCCCCCTAAAGCGTTGTCGTACCCTCACCTGGACCCTAACCCGTCCCCGTCCCCTAACCCTAACCCTAGCCCGAACCCTAACCCTAACCCTTCCCCGAAGCCTGACCCTCACACACCCCCTAATCCTAACCCGTACGCTGACACTAACCCGCGCCCGCACACGTACGCTCCCCCTAAAGCATTGTCGTACCCTCACCTGGACCCTAAACCGTCCCCGTCCCCTAACCCTAACCCTAGCCCGAACCCTAACCCTAACCCTTCTCCGAAGCCTGATCCTCACCCGTCCCCTAATCCTAACCCGTACGCTGACACTAACCAGCGCCCTCACACGTACGCTCCCCCTAAAGCGTTGTCGTACCCTCACCTGGACCCTAAACCGTCCCCGTCCCCTAACCCTAACCCTAGCCCGAACCCTAACCCTAACCCTTCCCCGAAGCCTGACCCTCACCCGTCCCCTAATCCTAACCCGTACGCTGACACTAACCTGCGCCCTCACACGTACTCTCCCCCTAAAGCATTGTCGTACCCTCACCTGGACCCTAAACCGTCCCCGTCCCCTAACCCTAACCCTAGCCCGAACCCTAACCCTAACCCTTCCCCGAAGCCTGACCCTCACCCGTCCCCTAATCCTAACTCGTACCCTGACACTAACCCGCGCCCTCACACGTACGCTCCCCCTAAAGCGTTGTCGTACACTCACCTGGACCCTAAACCGTCCCCGTCCCCTAACCCTAACCCTAGCCCGAACCCTAACCCTAACCCTTCCCCGAAGCCTGACCCTCACCCGTCCCCTAATCCTAACCCGTACGCTGACACTAACCCGCGCCCTCACACGTACGCTCCCCCTAAAGCGTTGTTGTACCCTCACCTGGACCCTAAACCATACCCGTCCCCTAACCCTAACCCTAGCCCGAACCCTAACCCTAACCCTTCCCCGAAGCCTGACCCTCACCCGTCCCCTAATCCTAACCCGTACGCTGACACTAACCCGCGCCCTCACACGTACGCTCCCCCTAAAGCGTTGTCGTACCCTCACCTGGACCCTAACCCGTCCCCGTCCCCTAACCCTAACCCTAGCCCGAACCCTAACCCTAACCCTTCCCCGAAGAATGACCCTCACCCGTACCCTAATCCTAACCCGTACGCTGACACTAACCCACGCCCTCACACGTCCGCTCCCCCTAAAGCGTTGTCATACCCTCACCTGGACCCTAAACCGTCCCCGTCCCCTAACCCTAACCCTAGCCCGAACCCTAACCCTAACCCTTCCCCGAAGCCTGACCCTCACCCGTCCCCTAATCCTAACCCGTACGCTGACACTAACCCGCGCCCTCACACGTACGCTCCCCCTAAAGCGTTGTCGTACCCTCACCTGGATCCTAAACCGTCCCCGTCCCCTAACGCTAACCCTAGCCCGAAATCTAACCCTAAACCTTCCCCGAAGCCTGACCCTCACCCATCCCCTAATCCTAACCCGTACGCTGAAACTAACCCGCGCCCTCACACGTACGCTCCCCCTAAAGCGTTGTCGTACCCTCACCTGGACCCTAAACCGTCCCCTAACCCTAACCCTAAACCTAGCCCGAACCCTAACACTAACCCTTCCCCAAAGCCTGACCCTCACCCGTCCCCTAATCCTAAACCGTACGCTGACACTAACCCACGCCCTCACACGTACGCTCCCCCTAAAGCGTTGTCGTACCCTCACCTGGACCCTAACCCGTCCCCGTCCCCTAACCCTAACCCTAGCCCGAACCCTAACCCTAACCCTTCCTCGAAGCCTGACCCTCACCCGTCCCCTAATCCTATCCCGTACGCTGACACTAACCCGCGCCCTCACACGTACGCTCCCCCTAAAGCGTTGTCGTACCCTCACCTGGACCCTAAACCGTCCCCGTCCCCTAACCCTAACCCTAGCCCGAACCCTAACCCTAACCCTTCCCCGAAGCCTGACCCTCACCCGTCCCCTAATATTAACCCGTACGCTGACACTAACCCGCGCCCTCACACGTCCGCTCCCCCTAAAGCGTTGTCATACCCTCACCTGGACCCTAAACCGTCCCCGTCCCCTAACCCTAACCCTAGCCCGAACCCTAATCCTAACCCTTCCCCGAAGCCTGACACTCACCCGTCCCCTAATCCTAAGCCGTACGCTGACACTAACCCGCGCCCTCACACGTACGCTCCCCCTAAAGCGTTGTCGTACCCTCACCTGGACCCTAAACCGTCCCCGTCCCCTAATCCTAACCCTAGTCCGAACCCTAACCCTAACCCTTCTCCGAAGCCTGACCCTCACCCGTCCCCTAATCCTAACCCGTACGCTGACACTAACCCGCGCCCTCACACGTACGCTCCCACTAAAGCGTTGTCGTACCCTCACCTGGACCCTAAACCGTCCCCGTCCCCGAAACCTAACCCTAGCCCGAACCCTAACCCTAACCCTTCCCCGAAGAATGACCCTCACCCGTCCCCTAATCCTAACCCGTACGCTGACACTAACCCGCGCCCTCACACGTCCGCTCCCCCTAAAGCGTTGTCATACCCTCACCTGGACCCTAAACCGTCCCCATCCCCTAACACTAACCCTAGCCCGAACCCTAACCCTAACCCATCCCCGAAACCTGACCCTCACCCGTCCCCTAATCCTAACCCGTACGCTGACACTAACCCGTGCCCTCACACGTACGCTCCCCCTAAAGCGTTGTCGTACCCTCACCTGGACCCTAAACCGTACCCGTCCCCTAACCCTAACCCTAGCCCGAACCCTAACCCTAACCCTTCCCCAAAGCCTGACCCTCACCCGTCCCCTAATCCTAACCCGTACGCTGACACTAACCCGCGCTCTCACACGTACGCTCCCCCTAAAGCGTTGTCGTACCCTCACCTGGACCCTAAACCGTCCCCGTCCCCTAACCCTAACCCTAGCCCGAACCATAACCATAACCCTTCCCCGAAGCCTGACCCTCACCCGTCCCCTAATCCTAAACCGTACGCTGACACTAACCCGCGCCCTCACACGTACGCTCCCCCTAAAGCGTTGTCGTACCCTCACCTGGACCCTAAACCGTCCCCGTCCCCTAACCCTAACCCTAGCCCGAACCCTAACCCTAACCCTTCCCCGAAGCCTGACCCTCACCCGTCCCCTAATCCTAACCCGTACGCTGACACTAACCCGCGCCCTCACACGTACGCTCCCCCTAAAGCGTTGTCGTACCCTCACCTGGACCCTAAACCGTCCCCGTCCCCTAACCCTAACCCTAGCCCGAACCCTAACCCTAACCCTTCCCCGAAGCCTGACCCTCACCCGTCCCCTAATCCTAAGCCGTACGCTGACACTAACCCGCGCCCTCACACGTAAGCTCCCCCTAAAGCGTTGTCGTACCCTAACCTGCACCCTAAACCGTCCCCGTCCCCTAACCCTAACCCTAGCCCGAACCCTAACCCTAACCCTTCCCCGAAGCCTGACCCTCACCCGTCCCCTAATCCTAACCCGTACGCTGACACTAAACTGCGCCCTCACACGTACACTCCCCCTAAAGCGTTGTCGTACCCTCACCTGGACCCTAAACCGTCCCCGTCCCCTAACCCTAACCCTAGCCCGAACCCTAACCCTAACCCTTCCCCGAAGCCTGACCCTCACCCGTCCCCTAATCCTAACCCGTACGCTGACACTAACCCACGCCCTCACACGTACGCTCCCCCTAAAGCGTTGTCGTACCCTCACCTGGACCCTAAACCGTCCCCTAACCCTAACCCTAAACCTAGCCCGAACCCTAACACTAACCCTTCCCCAAAGCCTGACCCTCACCCGTCCCCTAATCCTAAACCGTACGCTGACACTAACCCACGCCCTCACACGTACGCTCCCCCTAAAGCGTTGTCGTACCCTCACCTGGACCCTAACCCGTCCCCGTCCCCTAACCCTAACCCTAGCCCGAACCCTAACCCTAACCCTTCCTCGAAGCCTGACCCTCACCCGTCCCCTAATCCTATCCCGTACGCTGACACTAACCCGCGCCCTCACACGTACGCTCCCCCTAAAGCGTTGTCGTACCCTCACCTGGACCCTAAACCGTCCCCGTCCCCTAACCCTAACCCTAGCCCGAACCCTAACCCTAACCCTTCCCCGAAGCCTGACCCTCACCCGTCCCCTAATATTAACCCGTACGCTGACACTAACCCGCGCCCTCACACGTCCGCTCCCCCTAAAGCGTTGTCATACCCTCACCTGGACCCTAAACCGTCCCCGTCCCCTAACCCTAACCCTAGCCCGAACCCTAATCCTAACCCTTCCCCGAAGCCTGACACTCACCCGTCCCCTAATCCTAAGCCGTACGCTGACACTAACCCGCGCCCTCACACGTACGCTCCCCCTAAAGCGTTGTCGTACCCTCACCTGGACCCTAAACCGTCCCCGTCCCCTAATCCTAACCCTAGTCCGAACCCTAACCCTAACCCTTCTCCGAAGCCTGACCCTCACCCGTCCCCTAATCCTAACCCGTACGCTGACACTAACCCGCGCCCTCACACGTACGCTCCCACTAAAGCGTTGTCGTACCCTCACCTGGACCCTAAACCGTCCCCGTCCCCGAAACCTAACCCTAGCCCGAACCCTAACCCTAACCCTTCCCCGAAGAATGACCCTCACCCGTCCCCTAATCCTAACCCGTACGCTGACACTAACCCGCGCCCTCACACGTCCGCTCCCCCTAAAGCGTTGTCATACCCTCACCTGGACCCTAAACCGTCCCCATCCCCTAACACTAACCCTAGCCCGAACCCTAACCCTAACCCATCCCCGAAACCTGACCCTCACCCGTCCCCTAATCCTAACCCGTACGCTGACACTAACCCGTGCCCTCACACGTACGCTCCCCCTAAAGCGTTGTCGTACCCTCACCTGGACCCTAAACCGTACCCGTCCCCTAACCCTAACCCTAGCCCGAACCCTAACCCTAACCCTTCCCCAAAGCCTGACCCTCACCCGTCCCCTAATCCTAACCCGTACGCTGACACTAACCCGCGCTCTCACACGTACGCTCCCCCTAAAGCGTTGTCGTACCCTCACCTGGACCCTAAACCGTCCCCGTCCCCTAACCCTAACCCTAGCCCGAACCATAACCATAACCCTTCCCCGAAGCCTGACCCTCACCCGTCCCCTAATCCTAAACCGTACGCTGACACTAACCCGCGCCCTCACACGTACGCTCCCCCTAAAGCGTTGTCGTACCCTCACCTGGACCCTAAACCGTCCCCGTCCCCTAACCCTAACCCTAGCCCGAACCCTAACCCTAACCCTTCCCCGAAGCCTGACCCTCACCCGTCCCCTAATCCTAACCCGTACGCTGACACTAACCCGCGCCCTCACACGTACGCTCCCCCTAAAGCGTTGTCGTACCCTCACCTGGACCCTAAACCGTCCCCGTCCCCTAACCCTAACCCTAGCCCGAACCCTAACCCTAACCCTTCCCCGAAGCCTGACCCTCACCCGTCCCCTAATCCTAAGCCGTACGCTGACACTAACCCGCGCCCTCACACGTAAGCTCCCCCTAAAGCGTTGTCGTACCCTAACCTGCACCCTAAACCGTCCCCGTCCCCTAACCCTAACCCTAGCCCGAACCCTAACCCTAACCCTTCCCCGAAGCCTGACCCTCACCCGTCCCCTAATCCTAACCCGTACGCTGACACTAAACTGCGCCCTGACACGTACACTCCCCCTAAAGCGTTGTCGTACCCTCACCTGGACCCTAAACCGTCCCCGTCCCCTAACCCTAACCCTAGCCCGAACCCTAACCCTAACCCTTCCCCGAAGCCTGACCCTCACCCGTCCCCTAATCCTAACCCGTACGCTGACACTAACCCACGCCCTCACACGTACGCTCCCCCTAAAGCGTTGTCGTACCCTCACCTGGACCCTAAACCGTCCCCGTCCCCTAACCCTATCCCTAGCCCGAACCCTAACCCTAACCCTTCCCCGAAGCCTGACCCTCACCCGTCACATAAACCTAAACCGTACGCTGACACTAACCCGCGCCCGCACACGTACGCTCCCCCTAAAGCGTTGTCGTACCCTCACCTGGACCCTAAACCGTCCCCTAACCCTAACCCTAACCCTAGCCCGAACCCTAACCCTAACCCTTCCCCGAAGCCTGACCCTCAACCGTCCCCTAATCCTAACCCGTACGCTGACACTAACCCACGCCCCCACACGTACGCTCCCCCTAAAGCGTTGTCGTACCCTCACCTGGACCCTAAACCGTCCCCGTCCCCTAACCCTAACCCTAGCCCGAACCCTAACCCTAACCCTTCCCCGAAGCCTGACCCTCACCCGTCCCCTAATCCTAACCTGTACGCTGACACTAACCCGCGCCCTCACACGTCCGCTCCCCCTAAAGCGTTGTCGTATCCTCACCTGGACCCTAAACCGTCCCCGTCCCCTAACCCTAACCCTAGCCCGAACCCTAACCCTAACCCTTCCCCGAAGCCTGACCCTCACCCGTCCCCTAATCCTAACCCGTACGCTGACACTAACCCACGCCCTCACACGTACGCTCCCCCTAAAGCGTTGTCGTACCCTCACCTGGACCCTAAACCGTCCCCGTCCCCTAACCCTAACCCTAGCCCGAACCCTAACCCTAACACTTCCCCGAAGCCTGACCCTCACCCGTCACATAAACCTAAACCGCACGCTGACACTAACCCGCGCCCGCACACGTACGCTCCCCCTAAAGCGTTGTCGTACCCTCACCTGGACCCTAAACCGTCCCCGTCCCCTAAACCTAACCCTAGCCCGAACCCTAACCCTAACCCTTCCCCGAAGCCTGACCCTCAACCGTCCCCTAATCCTAACCCGTACGCTGACACTAACCCACGCCCTCACACGTACGCTCCCCCTAAAGCGTTGTCGTACCCTCACCTGGACCCTAAACCGTCCCCGTCCCCTAACCCTAACCCTAGCCCGAACCCTAACCCTAACCCTTCCCCGAAGCCTGACCCTCACCCGTCCCCTAATCCTAACCTGTACGCTGACACTAACCCGCGCCCTCACACGTCCGCTCCCCCTAAAGCGTTGTCGTATCCTCACCTGGACCCTAAACCGTCCCCGTCCCCTAACCCTAACCCTAGCCCGAACCCTAACCCTAACCCTTCCCCGAAGCCTGACCCTCACCCGTCCCCTAATCCTAACCCGTACGCTGACACTAACCCGCGCCCTCACACGTACGCTCCCCCTAAAGCGTTGTCGTACCCTCACCTGGACCCTAAACCGTCCCCGTCCCCGTCCCCTAACCCTAACCCTAACACTTCCCCGAAGCCTGACCCTCACCCGTCCCCTAATCCTAACCCGTACGCTGACACTAACCCGCGCCCTCACACGTACGCTCCCCCTAAAGCGTTGTCGTACCCTCACCTGGACCCTAACCCGTCCCCGTCCCCTAACCCTAACCCTAGCCCGAACCCTAACCCTAACCCTTCCCCGAAGCCTGACCCTCACCCGCCCACTAATCCTAACCCGTACGCTGACACTAACCCGCGCCCTCACACGTACGCTCCCCCTAAAGCGTTGTCGTACCCTCACCTGGACCCTAAACCGTCCCCGTCCCCTAACCCTAACCCTAGCCCGAACCCTAACCCTAACCCTTCCCCGAAGCCTGACCCTCACCCGTCTCCTAATCCTAACCCGTACGCTGAAACTAACCCGCGCCCTCACATGTACGCTCTCCCTAAAGCGTTGTCGTACCCTCACCTGGACCCTAACCCGTCCCCGTCCCCTAACCCTAACCCTAGCCCGAACCCTAACCCTAACCCTTCCCCGAAGAATGACCCTCACCCGTCCCCTAATCCTAACCCGTACGCTGACACTAACCCGCGCCCTCACACGTCCGCTCCCCCTAAAGCGTTGTCATACCCTCACCTGGACCCTAAACCGTCCCCGTCCCCTAACCCTAACCCTAGCCCGAACCCTAACCCTAACCCTTCCCCGAAGCCTGACCCTCACCCGTCCCCTAATCCTAACCCGTACGCTGACACTAACCCGCGCCCTCACACGTACGCTCCCCCTAAAGCGTTGTCGTACCCTCACCTGGATCCTAAACCGTCCCCGTCCCCTAACCCTAACCCTAACCCGAAATCTAACCCTAAACCTTCCCCGAAGCCTGACCCTCACCCGTCCCCTAATCCTAACCCGTACGCTGACACTAACCCGCGCCCTCACACGTACGCTCCCCCTAAAGCGTTGTCGTACCCTCACCTGGACCCTAAACCGTCCCCTAACCCTAACCCTAAACCTAGCCCGAACCCTAACACTAACCCTTCCCCGAAGCCTGACCCTCACCCGTCCCCTAATCCTAACCCGTACGCTGACACTAACCCACGCCCTCACACGTACGCTCCCCCTAAAGCGTTGTCGTACCCTCACCTGGACCCTAACCCGTCCCCGTCCCCTAACCCTAACCCTAGCCCGAACCCTAACCCTAACCCTTCCTCGAAGCCTGACCCTCACCCGTCCCCTAATCCTAACCCGTACGCTGACACTAACCCGCGCCCTCACACGTACGCTCCCCCTAAAGCGTTGTCGTACACTCACCTGGACCCTAAACCGTCCCCGTCCCCTAACCCTAACCCTAGCCCGAACCCTAACCCTAATCCTTCCCCGAAGCCTGACCCTCACCCGTCCCCTAATATTAACCCGTACGCTGACACTAACCCGCGCCCTCACACGTCCGCTCCCCCTAAAGCGTTGTCATACCCTCACCTGGACCCTAAACCGTCCCCGTCCCCTAACCCTAACCCTAGCCCGAACCCTAACCCTAACCCTTCCCCGAAGCCTGACACTCACCCGTCCCCTAATCCTAAGCCGTACGCTGACACTAACCCGCGCCCTCACACGTACGCTCCCCCTAAAGCGTTGTCGTACCCTCACCTGGACCCTAAACCGTCCCCGTCCCCTAATCCTAACCCTAGTCCGAACCCTAACCCTAACCCTTCCCCGAAGCCTGACCCTCACCCGTCCCCTAATCCTAACCCGTACGCTGACACTAACCCGCGCCCTCACACGTACGCTCCCACTAAAGCGTTGTCGTACCCTCACCTGGACCCTAAACCGTCCCCGTCCCCTAACCCTAACCCTAGCCCGAACCCTAACCCTAACCCTTCCCCGAAGAATGACCCTCACCCGTCCCCTAATCCTAACCCGTACGCTGAAACTAACCCGCGCCCTCACACGTCCGCTCCCCCTAAAGCGTTGTCATACCCTCACCTGGACCCTAAACCGTCCACATCCCCTAACACTAACCCTAGCCCGAACCCTAACCCTAACCCTTCCGCGAAACCTGACCCTCACCCGTCCCCTAATCCTAACCCGTACGCTGACACTAACCCGTGCCCTCACACGTACGCTCCCCCTAAAGCGTTGTCGTACCCTCACCTGGACCCTAAACCGTACCCGTCCCCTAACCCTAACCCTAGCCCGAACCCTAACCCTAACCCTTCCCCAAAGCCTGACCCTCACCCGTCCCCTAATCCTAACCCGTACGCTGACACTAACCCGCGCTCTCACACGTACGCTCCCCCTAAAGCGTTGTCGTACCCTCACCTGGACCCTAAACCGTCCCCGTCCCCTAACCCTAACCCTAGCCCGAACCCTAACCATAACCCTTCCCCGAAGCCTGACCCTCACCCGTCCCCTAATCCTAAACCGTACGCTGACACTAACCCGCGCCCTCACACGTACGCTCCCCCTAAAGCGTTGTCGTACCCTCACCTGGACCCTAAACCGTCCCCGTCCCCTAACCCTAACCCTAGCCCGAACCCTAACCCTAACCCTTCCCCGAAGCCTGACCCTCACCCGTCCCCTAATCCTAACCCGTACGCTGACACTAACCCGCGCCCTCACACGTACGCTCCCCCTAAAGCGTTGTCGTACCCTCACCTGGACCCTAAACCGTCCCCGTCCCCTAACCCTAACCCTAGCCCGAACCCTAACCCTAACCCTTCCCCGAAGCCTGACCCTCACCCGTCCCCTAATCCTAAGCCGTACGCTGACACTAACCCGCGCCCTCACACGTAAGCTCCCCCTAAAGCGTTGTCGTACCCTCACCTGCACCCTAAACCGTCCCCGTCCCCTAACCCTAACCCTAGCCCGAACCCTAACCCTAACACTTCCCCGAAGCCTGACCCTCACCCGTCCCCTAATCCTAACCCGTACGCTGACACTAAACTGCGCCCTCACACGTACACTCCCCCTAAAGCGTTGTCGTACCCTCACCTGGACCCTAAACCGTCCCCGTCCCCTAACCCTAACCCTAGCCCGAACCCTAACCCTAACCCTTCCCCGAAGCCTGACCCTCACTCGTCCCCTAATCCTAACCCGTACGCTGACACTAACCCACGCCCTCACACGTACGCTCCCCCTAAAGCGTTGTCGTACCCTCACCTGGACCCTAAACCGTCCCCGTCCCCTAACCCTATCCCTAGCCCGAACCCTAACCCTAACCCTTCCCCGAAGCCTGACCCTCACCCGTCACATAAACCTAAACCGTACGCTGACACTAACCCGCGCCCGCACACGTACGCTCCCCCTAAAGCGTTGTCGTACCCTCACCTGGACCCTAAACCGTCCCCGTCCCCTAACCCTAACCCTAGCCCGAACCCTAACCCTAACCCTTCCCCGAAGCCTGACCCTCAACCGTCCCCTAATCCTAACCCGTACGCTGACACTAACCCACGCCCTCACACGTACGCTCCCCCTAAAGCGTTGTCGTACCCTCACCTGGACCCTAAACCGTCCCCGTCCCCTAACCCTAACCCTAGCCCGAACCCTAACCCTAACCCTTCCCCGAAGCCTGACCCTCACCCGTCCCCTAATCCTAACCTGTACGCTGACACTAACCCGCGCCCTCACACGTCCGCTCCCCCTAAAGCGTTGTCGTATCCTCACCTGGACCCTAAACCGTCCCCGTCCCCTAACCCTAACCCTAGCCCGAACCCTAACCCTAACCCTTCCCCGAAGCCTGACCCTCACCCGTCCCCTAATCCTAACCCGTACGCTGACACTAACCCACGCCCTCACACGTACGCTCCCCCTAAAGCGTTGTCGTACCCTCACCTGGACCCTAAACCGTCCCCGTCCCCTAACCCTAACCCTAGCCCGAACCCTAACCCTAACCCTTCCCCGAAGCCTGACCCTCACCCGTCACATAAACCTAAACCGTACGCTGACACTAACCCGCGCCCGCACACGTACGTTCCCCCTAAAGCGTTGTCGTACCCTCACCTGGACCCTAAACCGTCCCCGTCCCCTAACCCTAACCCTAGCCCGAACCCTAACCCTAACCCTTCCCCGAAGCCTGACCCTCAACCGTCCCCTAATCCTAACCCGTACGCTGACACTAACCCACGCCCTCACACGTACGCTCCCCCTAAAGCGTTGTCGTACCCTCACCTGGACCCTAAACCGTCCCCGTCCCCTAACCCTAACCCTAGCCCGAACCCTAACCCTAACCCTTCCCCGAAGCCTGACCCTCACCCGTCCCCTAATCCTAACCTGTACGCTGACACTAACCCGCGCCCTCACACGTCCGCTCCCCCTGAAGCGTTGTCGTATCCTCACCTGGACCCTAAACCGTCCCCGTCCCCTAACCCTAACCCTAGCCCGAACCCTAACCCTAACCCTTCCCCGAAGCCTGACCCTCACCCGTCCCCTAATCCTAACCCGTACGCTGACACTAACCCGCGCCCTCACACGTACGCTCCCCCTAAAGCGTTGTCGTACCCTCACCTGGACCCTAAACCGTCCCCGTCCCCGTCCCCTAACCCTAACCCTAACACTTCCCCGAAGCCTGACCCTCACCCGTCCCCTAATCCTAACCCGTACGCTGACACTAACCCGCGCCCTCACACGTACGCTCCCCCTAAAGCGTTGTCGTACCCTCACCTGGACCCTAACCCGTCCCCGTCCCCTAACCCTAACCCTAGCCCGAACCCTAACCCTAACCCTTCCCCGAAGCCTGACCCTCACCCGCCCACTAATCCTAACCCGTACGCTGACACTAACCCGCGCCCTCACACGTACGCTCCCCCTAAAGCGTTGTTGTACCCTCACCTGGACCCTAAACCGTCCCCGTCCCCTAACCCTAACCCTAGCCCGAACCCTAACCCTAACCCTTCCCCGAAGCCTGACCCTCACCCGTCTCCTAATCCTAACCCGTACGCTGAAACTAACCCGCGCCCTCACACGTACGCTCCCCCTAAAGCGTTGTCGTACCCTCACCTGGACCCTAAACCGTCCCCGTCCCCTAACCCTAACCCTAGCCCGAACCCTAACCCTAACACTTCCCCGAAGCCTGACCCTCACCCGTCTCCTAATCCTAACCCGTACGCTGACACTAACCCGCGCCCTCACACGTACGCTCCCCCTAAAGCGTTGTCATACCCTCACCTGGACCCTAAACCGTCCCCGTCCCCTAACCCTAACCCTAGCCCGAACCCTAACCCTAACTCTTCCCCGAAACCTGACCCTCACCCGTCCCCTAATCCTAACCCGTACGCTGACACTAAGCCGCGCCCTCACACGTACGCTCCCCCTAAAGCGTTGTTGTACCCTCACCTGGACCCTAAACCGTCCCCGTCCCCTAACCCTAACCCTAGCCCGAACCCTAACCCTAAACCTTCCCCGAAGCCTGACCCTCACCCGTCCCCTAATCCTAAGCCGTACGCTGACACTAACCCGCGCCCTCACACGTACGCTCCCCCTAAAGCGTTGTCGTACCCTCACCTGGACCCTAAACCGTCCCCGTCCCCTAACCCTAACCCTAGCCCGAACCCTAACCCTAACCCTTCCCCGAAGCCTAACCCTCACCCGTCCCCTAATCCTAACCCATACGCTGACACTAACCCACGCCCTCACACGTACGCTCCCCCTAAAGCGTTGTCGTAACCTCACCTGGACCCTAACCCGTCCCCGTCCCCTAACCCTAACCCTAGCCCGAACCCTAACCCTAACACTTCCCCGAAGCCTGACCCTCACCCGTCCCCTAATCCTAACCCGTACGCTGACACTAACCAGCGCCCTCACACGTACGCTCCCCCTAAAGCGTTGTCGTACCCTCACCTGGACCCTAAACCGTCCCCGTCCCCTAACCCTAACCGTAGCCCGAACCCTAACCCTAACCCTTCCCCGAAGCCTGACCCTCACCCGTCCCCTAATCCTAACCCGTACGCTGACACTAACCCGCGCCCTCACACGTACGCTCCCCCTAAAGCGTTGTCGTACCCTCACCTGGACCCTAAACCGTCCCCGTCCCCTAACCCTAACCCTAGCCCGAACCCTAACCCTAACCCTTCCCCGAAGCCTGACCCTCACACACCCCCTAATCCTAACCCGTACGCTGACACTAACCCGCGCCCACACACGTACGCTCCCCCTAAAGCGTTGTCGTACCCTCACCTGGACCCTAAACCGTCCCCGTCCCCTAACCCTAACCCTAGCCCGAACCCTAACCCTAACCCTTCTCCGAAGCCTGACCCTCACCCGTCCCCTAATCCTAACCCGTACGCTGACACTAACCCGCGCCCTCACACGTACGCTCCCCCTAAAGCGTTGTCGTACCCTCACCTGGACCCTAAACCGTCCCCGTCCCCTAACCCTAACCCTAGCCCGAACCCTAACCCTAACCCTTCCCCGAAGCCTGACCCTCACCCGTCCCCTAATCCTAACCCGTACGCTGACACTAACCCGCGCCCTCACACGTACGCTCCCCCTAAAGCGTTGTCGTACCCTCACCTGGACCCTAAACCGTCCCCGTCCCCTAACCCTAACCCTAGCCCAAACCCTAACCCTAACCCTTCCCCGAAGCCTGACCCTCACCCGTCCCCTAATCCTAACCCGTACCCTGACACTAACCCGCGCCCTCACACGTACGCTCCCCCTAAAGCGTTGTCGTACACTCACCTGGACCCTAAACCGTCCCCGTCCCCTAACCCTAACCCTAGCCCGAACCCTAACCCTAACCCTTCCCCGAAGAATGACCCTCACCCGTCCCCTAATCCTAACCCGTACGCTGACACTAACCCGCGCCCTCACACGTCCGCTCCCCCTAAAGCGTTGTCATACCCTCACCTGGACCCTAAACCGTCCCCATCCCCTAACCCTAACCCTAGCCCGAACCCTAACCGTAACCCTTCCCCGAAACCTGACCCTCACCCGTCCCCTAATCCTAACCCGTACGCTGACACTAACCCGCGCCCTCACACGTACGCTCCCCCTAAAGCGTTGTCGTACCCTCACCTGGACCCTAAACCATCCCCGTCCCCTAACCCTAACCCTAGCCCGAACCCTAACCCTAACCCTTCCCCGAAGCCTGACCCTCACCCGTCCCCTAATCCTAACCCGTACGCTGACACTAACCCGTGCTCTCACACGTACGCTCCCCCTAAAGCGTTGTCGTACCCTCACCTGGACCCTAAACCGTCCCCGTCCCCTAACCCTAACCCTAGCCCGAACCCTAACCATAACCCTTCCCCGAAGCCTGACCCTCACCCGTCCCCTAATCCTAAACCGTACGCTGACACTAACCCGCGCCCTCACACGTACGCTCCCCCTAAAGCGTTGTCGTACCCTCACCTGGAACCTAAACCGTCCCCGTCCCCTAACCCTAACTCTAGCCCGAACCCTAACCCTAACCCTTCCCCGAAGCCTGACCCTCACCCGTTCCCTAATCCTAACCCGTACGCTGACACTAAACCACGCCCTCACACGTACGCTACCCCTAAAGCGTTGTCGTACCCTCACCTGGACCCTAAACCGTCCCCGTCCCCTAACCCTAACCCTAGCCCGAACCCTAACCCTAACCCTTCCCTGAAGCCTGACCCTAACCCGTCCCCTAATCCTAACCCGTACGGTGACACTAACCCGCGCCCTCACACGTACGCTCCCCCTAAAGCGTTGTCGTACCCTCACCTGGACCCTAAATCGTCCCCGTCCCCTAACCCTAACCCTAGCCCGAACCCTAACCCTAACCCTTCCCCGAAGCCTGACCCTCACCCGCCCCCTAATCCTAACCCGTACGCTGACACTAACCCGCGCCATCACACGTACGCTCCCCCTAAAGCGTTGTCGTACCCTCACCTGGACCCTAAACCGTCCCCGTCCCCTAACCCTAACCCTAGCCCGAACCCTAACCCTAACCCTTCCCCGAAGCCTGACCCTCACCCGTCTCCTAATCCTAACCCGTACGCTGACACTAACCCGCACCCTCACACGTACGCTCCCCCTAAAGCATTGTCATACCCTCACCTGGACCCTAAACCGTCCCCGTCCCCTAACCCTAACCCTAGCCCGAACCCTAACCCTAACCCTTCCCCGAAACCTGACCCTCACCCGTCCCCTAATCCTAACCCGTACGCTGACACTAAGCCGCGCCCTCACACGTACGCTCCCCCTAAAGCGTTGTTGTACCTTCACCTGGACCCTAAACCGTCCCCGTCCCCTAACCCTAACCCTAGCCCGAACCCTAACCCTAAACCTTCCCCGAAGCCTGACCCTCACCCGTCCCCTAATCCTAAGCCGTACGCTGACACTAACCCGCGCCCTCACACGTACGCTCCCCCTAAAGCGTTGTCGTACCCTCACCTGGACCCTAAACCGTCCCCGTCCCCTAACCCTAACCCTAGCCCGAACCCTAACCCTAACCCTTCCCCGAAGCCTGACCCTCACCCGTCCCCTAATCCTAACCCGTACGCTGACACTAACCCACGCCCTCACACGTACGCTCCCCCTAAAGCGTTGTCGTAACCTCACCTGGACCCTAACCCGTCCCCGTCCCCTAACCCTAACCCTAGCCCGAACCCTAACCCTAACACTTCCCCGAAGCCTGACCCTCACCCGTCCCCTAATCCTAACCCGTACGCTGACACTAACCAGCGTCCTCACACGTACGCTCCCCCTAAAGCGTTGTCGTACCCTCACCTGGACCCTAAACCGTCCCCGTCCCCTAACCCTAACCCTAGCCCGAACCCTAACCCTAACCCTTCCCCGAAGCCTGACCCTCACCCGTCCCCTAATCCTAACCCGTACGCTGACACTAACCCGCGCCCTCACACGTACGCTCCCCCTAAAGCGTTGTCGTACCCTCACCTTGACCCTAAACCGTCCCCGTCCCCTAACCCTAACCCTAGCCCGAACCCTAACCCTAACACTTCCCTGAAGCCTGACCCTCACACACCCCCTAATCCTAACCCGTACGCTGACACTAACCCGCGCCCGCACACGTACGCTCCCCCTAAAGCGTTGTCGTACCCTCACCTGGACCCTAAACCGTCCCCATCCCCTAACCCTAACCCTAGCCCGAACCCTAACCCTAACCCTTCTCCGAAGCCTGTCCCTCACCCGTCCCCTAATCCTAACCCGTACGCTGACACTAACCCGCGCCCTCACACGTACGCTCCCCCTAAAGCGTTGTCGTACCCTCACCTGGACCCTAAACCGTCCCCGTCCCCTAACCCTAACCCTAGCCCGAACCCTAACCCTAACCCTTCCCCGAAGCCTGACCCTCACCCGTCCCCTAATCCTAACCCGTACGCTGACACTAACCCGCGCCCTCACACGTACGCTCCCCCTAAAGCGTTGTCGTACCCTCACCTGGACCCTAAACCGTCCCCGTCCCCTAACCCTAACCCTAGCCCAAACCCTAACCCTAACCCTTCCCCGAAGCCTGACCCTCACCCGTCCCCTAATCCTAACCCGTACCCTGACACTAACCCGCGCCCTCACACGTACGCTCCCCCTAAAGCGTTGTCGTACACTCACCTGGACCCTAAACCGTCCCCGTCCCCTAACCCTAACCCTAGCCCGAACCCTAACCCTAACCCTTCCCCGAAGCCTGACCCTCACCCGTCCCCTAATCCTAACCCGTACGCTGACACTAACCCGCGCCCTCACACGTACGCTCCCCCTAAAGCGTTGTCGTACCCTCACCTGGACCCTAAACCATACCCGTCCCCTAACCCTAACCCTAGCCCGAACCCTAACCCTAACCCTTCCCCGAAGCCTGACCCTCACCCGTCCCCTAATCCTAAGCCGTACGCTGACACTAACCCGCGCCCTCACACGTACGCTCCCCCTAAAGCGTTGTCGTACACTCACCTGGACCCTAAACCGTCCCCGTCCCCTAACCCTAACCCTAGCCCGAACCCTAACCCTAACCCTTCCCCGAAGCCTGACCCTCACCCGTCCCCTAATCCTAACCCGTACGCTGACACTAACCCGCGCCCTCACACGTACGCTCCCCCTAAAGCGTTGTCGTACCCTCACCTGGACCCTAAACCGTACCCGTCCCCTAACCCTAACCCTAGCCCGAACCCTAACCCTAACCCTTCCCCGAAGCCTGACCCTCACCCGTCCCCTAATCCTAAGCCGTACGCTGACACTAACCCGCGCCCTCACACGTACGCTCCCCCTAAAGCGTTGTCGTACCCTCACCTGGACCCTAACCCGTCCCTGTCCCCTAACCCTAACCCTAGCCCGAACCCTAACCCTAACCCTTCCCCGAAGCCTGACCCTCACCCGTCCCCTAATCCTAACCCGTACGCTGACACTAACCCGCGCCCTCACACGTACGCTCCCCCTAAAGCGTTGTCGTACCCTCACCTGGACCCTAAACCGTCCCCGTCCCCTAACCCTAACCCTAGCCCGAACCCTAACCCTAACCCTTCCCCGAAGCCTGACCCTCACCCGTCCCCTAATCCTAACCCGTACGCTGACACTAACGCGCGCCCTCACACGTCCGCTCCCCCTAAAGCGTTGTCATACCCTCACCTGGACCCTAAACCGTCCCCGTCCCCTAACCCTAACCCTAGCCCGAACCCTAACCCTAACCCTTCCCCGAAGCCTGACACTCACCCGTCCCCTAATCCTAAGCCGTACGCTGACACTAACCCGCGCCCTCACACGTACGCTCCCCCTAAAGCGTTGTCGTACCCTCACCTGGACCCTAAACCGTCCCCGTCTCCTAATCCTAACCCTAGTCCGAACCCTAACCCTAACCCTTCCACGAAGCCTGACCCTCACCCGTCCCCTAATCCTAACCCGTACGCTGACACTAACCCGCGCCCTCACACGTACGCTCCCCCTAAAGCGTTGTCGTACCCTCACCTGGACCCTAACCCGTCCCCGTCCCCTAACCCTAACCCTAGCCGGAACCCTAACCCTAACCCTTCCCCGAAGAATGACCCTCACCCGTCCCCTAATCCTAACCCGTACGCTGACACTAACCCGCGCCCTCACACGTCCGCTCCCCCTAAAGCGTTGTCATACCCTCACCTGGACCCTAAACCGTCCCCGTCCCCTAACCCTAACCCTAGCCCGAACCCTAACCCTAACCCTTCCCCGAAGCCTGACCCTCACCCGTCCCATAATCCTAACCCGTACGCTGACACTAACCCCCGCCCTCACACGTACGCTCCCCCTAAAGCGTTGTCGTACCCTCACCTGGATCCTAAACCGTCCCCGTCCCCTAACCCTAACCCTAGCCTGAACCCTAACCCTAAACCTTCCCCGAAGCCTGACCCTCACCCGTCCCCTAATCCTAACCCGTACGCTGACACTAACCCGCGCCCTCACACGTACGCTCCCCCTAAAGCGTTGTCGTACCCTCACCTGGACCCTAAACCGTCCCCTAACCCTAACCCTAAACCTAGCCCGAACCCTAACCCTAACCCTTCCCCGAAGCCTGACCCTCACCCGTCCCCTAATCCTAACCCGTACGCTGACACTAACCCGCGCCCTCACACGTACGCTCCCCCTAAAGCGTTGTCGTACCCTCACCTGGACCCTAAACCGTCCCCGTCCCCTAACCCTAACCCTAGCCCGAACCCTAACCCTAACCCTTCCCCGAAGCCTGACCCTCACCCGTCCCCTAATCCTAACCCGTACGCTGACACTAACCCGCGCCCTCACACGTACGCTCCCCCTAAAGCGTTGTCGTACCCTCACCTGGACCCTAAACCGTCCCCTAACCCTAACCCTAACCCTAGCCCGAACCCTAACCCTAACCCTTCCCCGAAGCCTGACCCTCACCCGTCCCCTAATCCTAACCCGTACGCTGACACTAACCCGCGCCCTCACACGTACGCTCCCCCTAAAGCGTTGTCGTACCCTCACCTGGACCCTAAACCGTCCCCGTCCCCTAACCCTAACCCTAGCCCGAACCCTAACCCTAACCCTTCCCCGAAGCCTGACCCTCACCCGTCCCCTAATCCTAACCCGTACGCTGACACTAACCCGCGCCCTCACACGTACGCTCCCCCTAAAGCGTTGTCGTACCCTCACCTGGACCCTAAACCGTCCCCGTCCCCTAACCCTAACCCTAGCCCAAACCCTAACCCTAACCCTTCCCCGAAGCCTGACCCTCACCCGTCCCCTAATCCTAACCCGTACCCTGACACTAACCCGCGCCCTCACACGTACGCTCCCCCTAAAGCGTTGTCGTACACTCACCTGGACCCTAAACCGTCCCCGTCCCCTAACCCTAACCCTAGCCCGAACCCTAACCCTAACCCTTCCCCGAAGCCTGACCCTCACCCGTCCCCTAATCCTAACCCGTACGCTGACACTAACCCGCGCCCTCACACATACGCTCCCCCTAAAGCGTTGTCGTACCCTCACCTGGACCCTAAACCGTACCCGTCCCCTAACCCTAACCCTAGCCCGAACCCTAACCCTAACCCTTCCCCGAAGCCTGACCCTCACCCGTCCCCTAATCCTAAGCCGTACGCTGACACTAACCCGCGCCCTCACACGTACGCTCCCCCTAAAGCGTTGTCGTACCCTCACCTGGACCCTAACCCGTCCCTGTCCCCTAACCCTAACCCTAGCCCGAACCCTAACCCTAACCCTTCCCCGAAGCCTGACCCTCACCCGTCCCCTAATCCTAACCCGTACGCTGACACTAACCCGCGCCCTCACACGTACGCTCCCCCTAAAGCGTTGTCGTACCCTCACCTGGACCCTAAACCGTCCCCGTCCCCTAACCCTAACCCTAGCCCGAACCCTAACCCTAACCCTTCCCCGAAGCCTGACCCTCACCCGTCCCCTAATCCTAACCCGTACGCTGACACTAACGCGCGCCCTCACACGTCCGCTCCCCCTAAAGCGTTGTCATACCCTCACCTGGACCCTAAACCGTCCCCGTCCCCTAACCCTAACCCTAGCCCGAACCCTAACCCTAACCCTTCCCCGAAGCCTGACCCTCACCCGTCCCATAATCCTAACCCGTACGCTGACACTAACCCCCGCCCTCACACGTACGCTCCCCCTAAAGCGTTGTCGTACCCTCACCTGGATCCTAAACCGTCCCCGTCCCCTAACCCTAACCCTAGCCTGAACCCTAACCCTAAACCTTCCCCGAAGCCTGACCCTCACCCGTCCCCTAATCCTAACCCGTACGCTGACACTAACCCGCGCCCTCACACGTACGCTCCCCGTAAAGCGTTGTCGTACCCTCACCTGGACCCTAAACCGTCCCCTAACCCTAACCCTAAACCTAGCCCGAACCCTAACCCTAACCCTTCCCCGAAGCCTGACCCTCACCCGTCCCCTAATCCTAACCCGTACGCTGACACTAACCCGCGCCCTCACACGTACGCTCCCCCTAAAGCGTTGTCGTACCCTCACCTGGACCCTAAACCGTCCCCGTCCCCTAACCCTAACCCTAGCCCGAACCCTAACCCTAACCCTTCCCCGAAGCCTGACCCTCACCCGTCCCCTAATCCTAACCCGTACGCTGACACTAACCCGCGCCCTCACACGTACGCTCCCCCTAAAGCGTTGTCGTACCCTCACCTGGACCCTAAACCGTCCCCGTCCCCTAACCCTAACCCTAGCCCGAACCCTAACCCTAACCCTTCCCCGAAGCCTGACCCTCACCCGTCCCCTAATCCTAACCCGTACGCTGACACTAACCCGCGCCCTCACACGTACGCTCCCCCTAAAGCGTTGTCGTACCCTCACCTGGACCCTAAACCGTCCCCGTCCCCTAACCCTAACCCTAGCCCGAACCCTAACCCTAACCCTTCCCCGAAGCCTGACCCTCACCCGTCCCCTAATCCTAACCCGTACGCTGACACTAACCCGCGCCCTCACACGTCCGCTCCCCCTAAAGCGTTGTCAAACCCTCACCTGGACCCTAAACCGTCCCCGTCCCCTAACCCTAACCCTAGCACGAACCCTAACCCTAACCCTTCCCCGAAGCCTGACCCTCACCTGTCCCCTAATCCTAACCCGTACGCTGACACTAACCCGCGCCCTCACACGTACGCTCCCCCTAAAGCGTTGTCGTACCCTCACCTGGACCCTAACCCGTCCCCGTCCCCTAACCCTAACCCTAGCCCGAACCCTAACCCTAACACTTCCCCGAAGCCTGACCCTCACCCGTCCCCTAATCCTAACCCGTACGCTGACACAAACCCACGCCCTCACACGTACGCTCCCCCTAAAGCGTTGTCGTACCCTCACCTGGACCCTAACCCGTCCCCGTCCCCTAACCCTAACCCTAGCCCGAACCCTAACCCTAACCCTTCCCCGAAGCCTGACCCTCACACACCCCCTAATCCTAACCCGTACGCTGACACTAACCTGCGCCCTCACACGTACTCTCCCCCTAAAGCGTTGTCGTACCCTCACCTGCACCCTAAACCGTCCCCGTCCCCTAACCCTAACCCTAGCCCGAACCCTAACCCTAACCCTTCCCCGAAGCCTGACCCTCACACGTCCCCTAATCCTAAGCTGTACGCTGACACTAACCAGCGCCCTCACACGTACGCTCCCCCTAAAGCGTTGTCGTACCCTCACCTGGACCCTAAACCGTCCCCGTCCCCTAATCCTAACCCTAGCCCGAACCCTAACCCTAACCCTTCCCCGAAGCCTGACCCTCACCCGTCCCCTAATCCTAACCCGTACGCTGACACTAACCCGCGCCCTCACACGTACGCTCCCCCTAAAGCGTTGTCGTACCCTCACCTGGACCCTAACCCGTCCCCGTCCCCTAACCCTAACCCTAGCCCGAACCCTAACCCTAACCCTTCCCCGAAGCCTGACCCTCACCCGTCCCCTAATCCTAACCCGTACGCTGACACTAACCTGCGCCCTCACACGTACGCTCCCCCTAAAGCGTTGTCGTACCCTCACCTGGACCCTAAACCGTCCCCGTCCCCTAACCCTAACCCTAGCCCGAACCCTAACCCTAACCCTTCCCCGAAGCCTGACCCTCACCCGTCCCCTAATCCTAACCCGTACGCTGACACTAACCCGCGCCCTCACACGTCCGCTCCCCCTAAAGCGTTGTCAAACCCTCACCTGGACCCTAAACCGTCCCCGTCCCCTAACCCTAACCCTAGCCCGAACCCTAACCCTAACCCTTCCCCGAAGCCTGACCCTCACCCGTCCCCTAATCCTAAGCCGTACGCTGACACTAACCCGCGCCCTCACACGTACGCTCCGCCTAAAGCGTTGTCGTACCCTCACCTGGACCCTAACCCGTCCCCGTCCCCTAACCCTAACCCTAGCCCGAACCCTAACCCTAACCCTTCCCCGAAGCCTGACCCTCACCCGTCCCCTAATCCTAACCCGTACGCTGACACTAACCCACGCCCTCACACGTACGCTCCCCCTAAAGCGTTGTCGTACCCTCACCTGGACCCTAACCCGTCCCCGTCCCCTAACCCTAACCCTAGCCCGAACCCTAACCCTAACCCTTCCCCGAAGCCTGACCCTCACACACCCCCTAATCCTAACCCGTACGCTGACACTAACCCGCGCCCGCACACGTACGCTCCCCCTAAAGCATTGTCGTACCCTCACCTGGACCCTAAACCGTCCCCGTCCCCTAACCCTAACCCTAGCCCGAACCCTAACCCTAACCCTTCTCCGAAGCCTGATCCTCACCCGTCCCCTAATCCTAACCCGTACGCTGACACTAACCCACGCCCTCACACGTACGCTCCCCCTAAAGCGTTGTCGTACCCTCACCTGGACCCTAAACCGTCCCCGTCCCCTAACCCTAACCCTAGCCCGAACCCTAACCCTAACCCTTCCCCGAAGCCTGACCCTCACCCGTCCCCTAATCCTAACCCGTACGCTGACACTAACCTGCGCCCTCACACGTACTCTCCCCCTAAAGCGTTGTCGTACCCTCACCTGGACCCTAAACCGTCCCCGTCCCCTAAACCTAACCCTAGCCCGAACCCTAACCCTAACCCTTCCCCGAAGCCTGACCCTCACCCGTCCCCTAATCCTAACTCGTACCCTGACACTAACCCGCGCCCTCACACGTACGCTCCCCCTAAAGCGTTGTCGTACACTCACCTGGACCCTAAACCGTCCCCGTCCCCTAACCCTAACCCTAGCCCGAACCGTAACCCTAACCCTTCCCCGAAGCCTGACCCTCACCCGTCCCCTAATCCTAACCCGTACGCTGACACTAACCCGCACCCTCACACGTACGCTCCCCCTAAAGCGTTGTTGTACCCTCACCTGGACCCTAAACCATACCCGTCCCCTAACCCTAACCCTAGCCCGAACCTTAACCCTAACCCTTCCCCGAAGCCTGACCCTCACCCGTCCCCTAATCCTAAGCCGTACGCTGACACTAACCCGCGCCCTCACACGTCCGCTCCCCCTAAAGCGTTGTCATACCCTCACCTGGACCCTAAACCGTCCCCGTCCTCTAATCCTAACCCTAGTCCGAACCCTAACCCTAACCCTTCCCCGAAGCCTGACCCTCACCCGTCCCCTAATCCTAACCCGTACGCTGACACTAACCCGCGCCCTCACACGTACGCTCCCCCTAAAGCGTTGTCGTACCCTCACCTGGACCCTAACCCTTCCCCGTCCCCTAACCCTAACCCTAGCCCGAACCCTAACCCTAACCCTTCCCCGAAGAATGACCCTCACCCGTCCCCTAATCCTAACCCGTACGCTGACACTAACCCGCGCCCTCACACGTCCGCTCCCCCTAAAGCGTTGTCATACCCTCACCTGGACCCTAAACCGTCCCCGTCCCCTAACCCTAACCCTAGCCCGAACCCTAACCCTAACCCTTCCCCGAAGCCTGACCCTCACCCGTCCCCTAATCCTAACCCGTACGCTGACATTAACCCGCGCCCTCACACGTACGCTCCCCCTAAAGCGTTGTCGTACCCTCACCTGGATCCTAAACCGTCCCCGTCCCCTAACCCTAACCCTAGCCCGAACCCTAACCCTAAACCTTCCCCGAAGCCTGACCCTCACCCGTCCCCTAATCCTAAGCCGTACGCTGACACTAACCCGCGCCCTCACACGTACGCTCCCCCTAAAGCGTTGTCGTACCCTCACCTGGACCCTAAACCGTCCCCGTCCCCTAACCCTAACCCTAGCCCGAACCCTAACCCTAAACCTTCCCCGAAGCCTGACCCTCACCCGTCCCCTAATCCTAAGCCGTACGCTGACACTAACCCGCGCCCTCACACGTCCGCTCCCCCTAAAGCGTTGTCGTATCCTCACCTGGACCCTAAACCGTCCCCGTCCCCTAACCCTAACCCTAGCCCGAACCCTAACCCTAACCCTTCCCCGAAGCCTGACCCTCACCCGTCCCCTAATCCTAACCCGTACGCTGACACTAACCCGCGCCCTCACACGTACGCTCCCCCTAAAGCGTTGTCGTACCCTCACCTGGACCCTAAACCGTCCCCGTCCCCGTCCCCTATCCCTTACCCTAACACTTCCCCGAAGCCTGACCCTCACCCGTCCCCTAATCCTAACCCGTACGCTGACACTAACCCGCGCCCTCACACGTACGCTCCCCCTAAAGCGTTGTCGTACCGTCACCTGGACCCTAACCCGTCCCCGTCCCCTAACCCTAACCCTAGCCCGAACCCTAACCCTAACCCTTCCCCGAAGCCTGACCCTCACCCGCCCACTAATCCTAACCCGTACGCTGACACTAACCCGCGCCCTCACACGTACGCTCCCCCTAAAGCGTTGTCGTACCCTCACCTGGACCCTAAACCGTCCCCGTCCCCTAACCCTAACCCTAGCCCGAACCCTAACCCTAACCCTTCCCCGAAGCCTGACCCTCACCCGTCTCCTAATCCTAACCCGTACGCTGACACTAACCCGCGCCCTCACACGTACGCTCCCCCTAAAGCGTTGTCGTACCCTCACCTGGACCCTAAACCGTCCCCATCCCCTAACCCTAACCCTAGCCCGAACCCTAACCCTAACACTTCCCCGAAGCCTGACCCTCACCCGTCTCCTAATCCTAACCCGTACGCTGACACTAACCCGCGCCCTCACACGTACGCTCCCCCTAAAGCGTTGTCATACCCTCACCTGGACCCTAAACCGTCCCCGTCCCCTAACCCTAACCCTAGCCCGAACCCTAACCCTAACTCTTCCCCGAAACCTGACCCTCACCCGTCCCCTAATCCTAACCCGTACGCTGACACTAACCCGCGCCCTCACACGTACGCTCCCCCTAAAGCGTTGTCGTACCCTCACCTGGACCCTAACCCGTCCCCGTCCCCGTCCCCTATCCCTTACCCTAACACTTCCCCGAAGCCTGACCCTCACCCGTCCCCTAATCCTAACCCGTACGCTGACACTAACCCGCGCCCTCACACGTACGCTCCCCCTAAAGCGTTGTCGTACCGTCACCTGGACCCTAACCCGTCCCCGTCCCCTAACCCTAACCCTAGCCCGAACCCTAACCCTAACCCTTCCCCGAAGCCTGACCCTCACCCGCCCACTAATCCTAACCCGTACGCTGACACTAACCCGCGCCCTCACACGTACGCTCCCCCTAAAGCGTTGTCGTACCCTCACCTGGACCCTAAACCGTCCCCGTCCCCTAACCCTAACCCTAGCCCGAACCCTAACCCTAACCCTTCCCCGAAGCCTGACCCTCACCCGTCTCCTAATCCTAACCCGTACGCTGACACTAACCCGCGCCCTCACACGTACGCTCCCCCTAAAGCGTTGTCGTACCCTCACCTGGACCCTAAACCGTCCCCATCCCCTAACCCTAACCTAGCCCGAACCCTAACCCTAACACTTCCCCGAAGCCTGACCCTCACCCGTCTCCTAATCCTAACCCGTACGCTGACACTAACCCGCGCCCTCACACGTACGCTCCCCCTAAAGCGTTGTCATACCCTCACCTGGACCCTAAACCGTCCCCGTCCCCTAACCCTAACCCTAGCCCGAACCCTAACCCTAACTCTTCCCCGAAACCTGACCCTCACCCGTCCCCTAATCCTAACCCGTACGCTGACACTAAGCCGCGCCCTCACACGTACGCTCCCCCTAAAGCGTTGTCGTAACCTCACCTGGACCCTAACCCGTCCCCGTCCCCTAACCCTAACCCTAGCCCGAACCCTAACCCTAACACTTCCCCGAAGCCTGACCCTCACCCGTCCCCTAATCCTAACCCGTACGCTGACACTAACCAGCGCCCTCACACGTACGCTCCCCCTAAAGCGTTGTCGTACCCTCACCTGGACCCTAAACCGTCCCCGTCCCCTAACCCTAACCCTAGCCCGAACCCTAACCCTAACCCTTCCCCGAAGCCTGACCCTCACCCGTCCCCTAATCCTAACCCGTACGCTGACACTAACCCGCGCCCTCACACGTACGCTCCCCCTAAAGCGTTGTCGTACCCTCACCTGGACCCTAAACCGTCCCCGTCCCCTAACCCTAACCCTAGCCCGAACCCTAACCCTAACCCTTCCCCGAAGCCTGACCCTCACACACCCCCTAATCCTAACCCGTACGCTGACACTAACCCGCGCCCACACACGTACGCTCCCCCTAAAGCGTTGTCGTACCCTCACCTGGACCCTAAACCGTCCCCGTCCCCTAACCCTAACCCTAGCCCGAACCCTAACCCTAACCCTTCTCCGAAGCCTGACCCTCACCCGTCCCCTAATCCTAACCCGTACGCTGACACTAACCCGCGCCCTCACACGTACGCTCCCCCTAAAGCGTTGTCGTACCCTCACCTGGACCCTAAACCGTCCCCGTCCCCTAACCCTAACCCTAGCCCGAACCCTAACCCTAACCCTTCCCCGAAGCCTGACCCTCACCCGTCCCCTAATCCTAAGCCGTACGCTGACACTAACCCGCGCCCTCACACGTCCGCTCCCCCTAAAGCGTTGTCGTATCCTCACCTGGACCCTAAACCGTCCCCGTCCCCTAACCCTAACCCTAGCCCGAACCCTAACCCTAACCCTTCCCCGAAGCCTGACCCTCACCCGTCCCCTAATCCTAACCCGTACGCTGACACTAACCCGCGCCCTCACACGTACGCTCCCCCTAAAGCGTTGTCGTACCCTCACCTGGACCCTAAACCGTCCCCGTCCCCGTCCCCTATCCCTTACCCTAACACTTCCCCGAAGCCTGACCCTCACCCGTCCCCTAATCCTAACCCGTACGCTGACACTAACCCGCGCCCTCACACGTACGCTCCCCCTAAAGCGTTGTCGTACCGTCACCTGGACCCTAACCCGTCCCCGTCCCCTAACCCTAACCCTAGCCCGAACCCTAACCCTAACCCTTCCCCGAAGCCTGACCCTCACCCGCCCACTAATCCTAACCCGTACGCTGACACTAACCCGCGCCCTCACACGTACGCTCCCCCTAAAGCGTTGTCGTACCCTCACCTGGACCCTAAACCGTCCCCGTCCCCTAACCCTAACCCTAGCCCGAACCCTAACCCTAACCCTTCCCCGAAGCCTGACCCTCACCCGTCTCCTAATCCTAACCCGTACGCTGACACTAACCCGCGCCCTCACACGTACGCTCCCCCTAAAGCGTTGTCGTACCCTCACCTGGACCCTAAACCGTCCCCATCCCCTAACCCTAACCCTAGCCCGAACCCTAACCCTAACACTTCCCCGAAGCCTGACCCTCACCCGTCTCCTAATCCTAACCCGTACGCTGACACTAACCCGCGCCCTCACACGTACGCTCCCCCTAAAGCGTTGTCATACCCTCACCTGGACCCTAAACCGTCCCCGTCCCCTAACCCTAACCCTAGCCCGAACCCTAACCCTAACTCTTCCCCGAAACCTGACCCTCACCCGTCCCCTAATCCTAACCCGTACGCTGACACTAACCCGCGCCCTCACACGTACGCTCCCCCTAAAGCGTTGTCGTACCCTCACCTGGACCCTAACCCGTCCCCGTCCCCGTCCCCTATCCCTTACCCTAACACTTCCCCGAAGCCTGACCCTCACCCGTCCCCTAATCCTAACCCGTACGCTGACACTAACCCGCGCCCTCACACGTACGCTCCCCCTAAAGCGTTGTCGTACCGTCACCTGGACCCTAACCCGTCCCCGTCCCCTAACCCTAACCCTAGCCCGAACCCTAACCCTAACCCTTCCCCGAAGCCTGACCCTCACCCGCCCACTAATCCTAACCCGTACGCTGACACTAACCCGCGCCCTCACACGTACGCTCCCCCTAAAGCGTTGTCGTACCCTCACCTGGACCCTAAACCGTCCCCGTCCCCTAACCCTAACCCTAGCCCGAACCCTAACCCTAACCCTTCCCCGAAGCCTGACCCTCACCCGTCTCCTAATCCTAACCCGTACGCTGACACTAACCCGCGCCCTCACACGTACGCTCCCCCTAAAGCGTTGTCGTACCCTCACCTGGACCCTAAACCGTCCCCATCCCCTAACCCTAACCTAGCCCGAACCCTAACCCTAACACTTCCCCGAAGCCTGACCCTCACCCGTCTCCTAATCCTAACCCGTACGCTGACACTAACCCGCGCCCTCACACGTACGCTCCCCCTAAAGCGTTGTCATACCCTCACCTGGACCCTAAACCGTCCCCGTCCCCTAACCCTAACCCTAGCCCGAACCCTAACCCTAACTCTTCCCCGAAACCTGACCCTCACCCGTCCCCTAATCCTAACCCGTACGCTGACACTAAGCCGCGCCCTCACACGTACGCTCCCCCTAAAGCGTTGTCGTAACCTCACCTGGACCCTAACCCGTCCCCGTCCCCTAACCCTAACCCTAGCCCGAACCCTAACCCTAACACTTCCCCGAAGCCTGACCCTCACCCGTCCCCTAATCCTAACCCGTACGCTGACACTAACCAGCGCCCTCACACGTACGCTCCCCCTAAAGCGTTGTCGTACCCTCACCTGGACCCTAAACCGTCCCCGTCCCCTAACCCTAACCCTAGCCCGAACCCTAACCCTAACCCTTCCCCGAAGCCTGACCCTCACCCGTCCCCTAATCCTAACCCGTACGCTGACACTAACCCGCGCCCTCACACGTACGCTCCCCCTAAAGCGTTGTCGTACCCTCACCTGGACCCTAAACCGTCCCCGTCCCCTAACCCTAACCCTAGCCCGAACCCTAACCCTAACCCTTCCCCGAAGCCTGACCCTCACACACCCCCTAATCCTAACCCGTACGCTGACACTAACCCGCGCCCTCACACGTACGCTCCCCCTAAAGCGTTGTCGTACCCTCACCTGGACCCTAAACCGTCCCCGTCCCCTAACCCTAACCCTAGCCCGAACCCTAACCCTAACCCTTCTCCGAAGCCTGACCCTCACCCGTCCCCTAATCCTAACCCGTACGCTGACACTAACCCGCGCCCTCACACGTACGCTCCCCCTAAAGCGTTGTCGTACCCTCACCTGGACCCTAAACCGTCCCCGTCCCCTAACCCTAACCCTAGCCCGAACCCTAACCCTAACCCTTCCCCGAAGCCTGACCCTCACCCGTCCCCTAATCCTAACCCGTACGCTGACACTAACCCGCGCCCTCACACGTACGCTCCCCCTAAAGCGTTGTCGTACCCTCACCTGGACCCTAAACCGTCCCCGTCCCCTAACCCTAACCCTAGCCCAAACCCTAACCCTAACCCTTCCCCGAAGCCTGACCCTCACCCGTCCCCTAATCCTAACCCGTACCCTGACACTAACCCGCGCCCTCACACGTACGCTCCCCCTAAAGCGTTGTCGTACACTCACCTGGACCCTAAACCGTCCCCGTCCCCTAACACTAACCCTAGCCCGAACCCTAACCCTAACCCTTCCCCGAAGCCTGACCCTCACCCGTCCCCTAATACTAACCCGTACGCTGACACTAACCCGCGCCCTCACACGTACGCTCCCACTAAAGCGTTGTTGTACCCTCACCTGGACCCTAACCCGTCCCCGTCCCCTAACCCTAACCCTAGCCCGAACCCTAACCCTAACCCTTCCCCGAAGCCTGACCCTCACCCGTCCCCTAATCCTAAGCCGTACGCTGACACTAACCCGCGCCCTCACACGTACGCTCCCACTAAAGCGTTGTCGTACCCTCACCTGGACCCTAACCCGTCCCCGTCCCCTAACCCTAACCCTAGCCCGAACCCTAACCCTAACCCTTCCCCGAAGAATGACCCTCACCCGTCCCCTAATCCTAACCCGTACGCTGACACTAACCCGCGCCCTCACACGTCCGCTCCCCCTAAAGCGTTGTCATACCCTCACCTGGACCCTAAACCGTCCCCATCCCCTAACCCTAACCCTAGCCCGAACCCTAACCCTAACCCTTCCCCGAAACCTGACCCTCACCCGTCCCCTAATCCTAACCCGTACGCTGACACTAACCCGTGCCCTCACACGTCCGCTCCCCCTAAAGCGTTGTCGTACCCTCACCTGGACCCTAAACCGTACCCGTCCCCTAACCCTAACCCTAGCCCGAACCCTAACCCTAACACTTCCCCAAAGCCTGACCCTCACCCGTCCCCTAATCCTAACCCGTACGCTGACACTAACCCGCGCTCTCACACGTACGCTCCCCCTAAAGCGTTGTCGTACCCTCACCTGGACCCTAAACCGTCCCCGTCCCCTAACCCTAACCCTAGCCCGAACCCTAACCATAACCCTTCCCCGAAGCCTGACCCTCACCCGTCCCCTAATCCTAAACCGTACGCTGACACTAACCCGCGCCCTCACACGTACGCTCCCCCTAAAGCGTTGTCGTACCCTCACCTGGACCCTAAACCGTCCCCGTCCCCTAACCCTAACCCTAGCCCGAACCCTAACCCTAACCCTTCCCCGAAGCCTGACCCTCACCCGTCCCCTAATCCTAACCCGTACGCTGACACTAACCCGCGCCCTCACACGTACGCTCCCCCTAAAGCGTTGTCGTACCCTCACCTGGACCCTAAACCGTCCCCGTCCCCTAACCCTAACCCTAGCCCGAACCCTAACCCTAACCCTTTCCCGAAGCCTGACCCTCACCCGTCCCCTAATCCTAAGCCGTACGCTGACACTAACCCGCGCCCTCACACGTAAGCTCCCCCTAAAGTGTTGTCGTACCCTCACCTGCACCCTAAACCGTCCCCGTCCCCTAACCCTAACCCTAGCCCGAACCCTAACCCTAACCCTTCCCCGAAGCCTGACCCTCACCCGTCCCCTAATCCTAACCCGTACGCTGACACTAAACTGCGCCCTCACACGTACACTCCCCCTAAAGCGTTGTCGTACCCTCACCTGGACCCTAAACCGTCCCAGTCCCCTAACCCTAACCCTAGCCCGAACCCTAACCCTAACCCTTCCCCGAAGCCTGACCCTCACCCGTCCCCTAATCCTAACCCGTACGCTGACACTAACCCACGCCCTCACACGTACGCTCCCCCTAAAGCGTTGTCGTACCCTCACCTGGACCCTAAACCGTCCCCGTCCCCTAACCCTAACCCTAGCCCGAACCCTAACCCTAACCCTTCCCCGAAGCCTGACCCTCACCCGTCACATAAACCTAAACCGTACGCTGACACTAACCCGCGCCCGCACACGTACGCTCCCCCTAAAGCGTTGTCGTACCCTCACCTGGACCCTAAACCGTCCCCGTCCCCTAACCCTAACCCTAGCCCGAACCCTAACCCTAACCCTTCCCCGAAGCCTGACCCTCACCCGTCCCCTAATCCTAACCCATACGCTGACACTAACCCGCGCCCTCACACGTACGCTCCCCCTAAAGCGTTGTTGTACCCTCACCTGGACCCTAAACCGTCCCCGTCCCCTAACCCTAACCCTAGCCCGAACCCTAACCCTAAACCTTCCCCGAAGCCTGACCCTCACCCGTCCCCTAATCCTAAGCCGTACGCTGACACTAACCCGCGCCCTCACACGTACGCTCCCCCTAAAGCGTTGTCGTACCCTCACCTGGACCCTAAACCGTCCCCGTCCCCTAACCCTAACCCTAGCCCGAACCCTAAACCTAACCCTTCCCCGAAGCCTGACCCTCACCCGTCCCCTAATCCTAACCCATACGCTGACACTAACCCACGCCCTCACACGTACGCTCCCCCTAAAGCGTTGTCGTAACCTCACCTGGACCCTAACCCGTCCCCGTCCCCTAACCCTAACCCTAGCCCGAACCCTAACCCTAACACTTCCCCGAAGCCTGACCCTCACCCGTCCCCTAATCCTAACCCGTACGCTGACACTAACCCGCGCCCTCACACGTACGCTCCCCCTAAAGCGTTGTCGTACCCTCACCTGGACCCTAAACCGTCCCCGTCCCCTAACCCTAACCCTAGCCCGAACCCTAACCCTAACCCTTCCCCGAAGCCTGACCCTCACACACCCCCTAATCCTAACCCGTACGTTGACACTAACCCGCGCCCACACACGTACGCTCCCCCTAAAGCGTTGTCGTACCCTCACCTGGACCCTAAACCGTCCCCGTCCCCTAACCCTAACCCTAGCCCGAACCCTAACCCTAACCCTTCTCCGAAGCCTGACCCTCACCCGTCCCCTAATCCTAACCCGTACGCTGACACTAACCCGCGCCCTCACACGTACGCTCCCCCTAAAGCATTGTCGTACCCTCACCTGGACCCTAAACCGTCCCCGTCCCCTAACCCTAACCCTAGCCCGAACCCTAACCCTAACCCTTCCCCGAAGCCTGACCCTCACCCGTCCCCTAATCCTAACCCGTACGCTGACACTAACCCGCGCCCTCACACGTACGCTCCCCCTAAAGCGTTGTCGTACCCTCACCTGGACCCTAAACCGTCCCCGTCCCCTAACCCTAACCCTAGCCCAATCCCTAACCCTAACCCTTCCCCGAAGCCTGACCCTCACCCGTCCCCTAATCCTAACCCGTACCCTGACACTAACCCGCGCCCTCACACGTACGCTCCCCCTAAAGCGTTGTCGTACACTCACCTGGACCCTAAAGCGTCCCCGTCCCCTAACACTAACCCTAGCCCGAACCCTAACCCTAACACTTCCCCGAAGCCTGACCCTCACCCGTCCCCTAATCCTAACCCGTACGCTGACACTAACCCGCGCCCTCACACGTACGCTCCCACTAAAGCGTTGTCGTGTCCTCACCTGGACCCTAACCCGTCCCCGTCCCCTAACCCTAACCCTAGCCCGAACCCTAACCCTAACCCTTCCCCGAAGCCTGACCCTCACCCGTCCCCTAATCCTAACCCGTACGCTGACACTAACCCGCGCCCTCACACGTACGCTCCCACTAAAGCGTTGTCGTACCCTCACCTGGACCCTAACCCGTCCCCGTCCCCTAACCCTAACCCTAGCCCGAACCCTAACCCTAACCCTTCCCCGAAGCCTGACCCTCACCCGTCACATAAACCTAAACCGTACGCTGACACTAACCCGCGCCCGCACACGTACGCTCCCCCTAAAGCGTTGTCGTACCCTCACCTGGACCCTAAACCGTCCCCGTCCCCTAACCCTAACCCTAGCCCGAACCCTAACCCTAACCCTTCCCCGAAGCCTGACCCTCAACCGTCCCCTAATCCTAACCCGTACGCTGACACTAACCCACGCCCTCACACGTACGCTCCCCCTAAAGCGTTGTCGTACCCTCACCTGGATCCTAAACCGTCCCCGTCCCCTAACCCTAACCCTAGCCCGAACCCTAACCCTAACCCTTCCCCGAAGCCTGACCCTCACCCGTCCCCTAATCCTAACCTGTACGCTGACACTAACCCGCGCCCTCACACGTCCGCTCCCCCTAAAGCGTTGTCGTATCCTCACCTGGACCCTAAACCGTCCCCGTCCCCTAACCCTAACCCTAGCCCGAACCCTAACCCTAACCCTTCCCCGAAGCCTGACCCTCACCCGTCCCCTAATCCTAACCCGTACGCTGACACTAACCCGCGCCCTCACACGTACGCTCCCCCTAAAGCGTTGTCGTACCCTCACCTGGACCCTAAACCGTCCCCGTCCCCGTCCCCTAACCCTAACCCTAACACTTCCCCGAAGCCTGACCCTCACCCGTCCCCTAATCCTAACCCGTACGCTGACACTAACCCGCGCCCTCACACGTACGCTCCCCCTAAAGCGTTGTCGTACCCTCACCTGCACCCTAACCCGTCCCCGTCCCCTAACCCTAACCCTAGCCCGAACCCTAACCCTAACCCTTCCCCGAAGCCTGACCCTCACCCGCCCCCTAATCCTAACCCGTACGCTGACACTAACCCGCGCCCTCACACGTACGCTCCCCCTAAAGCGTTGTCGTACCCTCACCTGGACCCTAAACCGTCCCCGTCCCCTAACCCTAACCCTAGCCCGAACCCTAACCCTAACCCTTCCCCGAAGCCTGACCCTCACCCGTCTCCTAATCCTAACCCGTACGCTGACACTAACCCGCGCCCTCACACGTACGCTCCCCCTAAAGCGTTGTCGTACCCTCACCTGGACCCTAAACCGTCCCCGTCCCCTAACCCTAACCCTAGCCCGAACCCTAACCCTAACCCTTCCCCGAAACCTGACCCTCACCCGTCCCCTAATCCTAACCCGTACGCTGACACTAAGCCGCGCCCTCACACGTACGCTCCCCCTAAAGCGTTGTTGTACCCTCACCTGGACCCTAAACCGTCCCCGTCCCCTAACCCTAACCCTAGCCCGAACCCTAACCCTAAACCTTCCCCGAAGCCTGACCCTCACCCGTCCCCTAATCCTAAGCC
>NW_028132486.1:0-39011 GCF_964374135.1 Grampus griseus | reverse complement strand
CCCCCCGCCGAGCTCAGGACCCCGCCCCTGGTGGCCGGCAGGCCCGGGGAAGCGGCCCCTGCCCTCGATCCCGCTCCCGCACCCAACCGCGTTGACACGCCAGAGGGGCGGGGTGGTGGTGGGGCGGGGCTTTTGTCGGAGGGAGCTGTGGAGGGACACACCGGCACACAGGTGGCGGCGCCGGGGCTGGGCGCCGGTGGGGGCGGCCAGGTGCAGGTCGAGGGGCTCGCGGGCCGAAAGGACGGCCACTGGGCCCGCGGCGGAGTCTGGGTCCGGGCCAGCCACCCCGGGAGCGTCTGGGGTGCGGCTGCCTTCCAGGGCCGCCTTCTGGCCGCCTGGCCGGCCGGGCCGGCGGGGAGCGCCCCCGCCGGCGCGCGCCGTGGTGGGAGGGGCCTGAGGAGGTGGGGCCTGCAGCGGGGCCCGGCGGGGGCGGAGCCGGCGGCCCCCGCCGCGGGCGAGTAAAGGAGAAGGCGGGCGGAGCGGGAGGCAAAAAGCCTACAGCACCCGGTATTCCCAGGCGGTCTCCCATCCAAGTACTAACCAGGCCCGACCCTGCTTAGCTTCCGAGATCAGACGAGATCGGGCGCGTTCAGGGTGGTATGGCCCTAGACGGGGGCGGGGGGCCGCGGGCGGCCCCTTGAGGCCCAGTTTCGCTGGCGCTGGCGCCTTAACGCCAGCCTGGCGGCCAGCCCGCCCCGGCAGGGCCCCCTCGCCCGCCCAGGCAGGGGGAACGGAGGTCTCGGGTGTCGGGCGGCGGCGGAGGGTTTGGCGACCACCTCCCAGCCCAGGGCGGCCGTGACCCAGCAAACCCTTCGGCGCTTGGCGCCCCGCCCAAGATCCCGCACGTCGCTCACAGGGACGTGGCCCCGGAGGCTTCAGGGCCCGGGGCCCGCGGTCCCTTGGGCATCGGCCCTGCCCGCCCACGCGGCGCTAGGCGCAGCCCGGCCGCAGCCCGGGCCGGCCCTCCTGCCCGACAGCAGCCGGCCCGAAGCCACCGGGAGCCACCATTGAGTCGCCACGGCCCCTCAGCCCCGGCAAGGCCACCCTTGCCCCCACACCCCCCCCCCCCCGCCGAGCTCAGGACCCCGCCCCTGGTGGCCGGCAGGCCCGGGGAAGCGGCCCCTGCCCTCGATCCCGCTCCCGCACCCAACCGCGTTGACACGCCAGAGGGGCGGGGTGGTGGTGGGGCGGGGCTTTTGTCGGAGGGAGCTGTGGAGGGACACACCGGCACACAGGTGGCGGCGCCGGGGCTGGGCGCCGGTGGGGGCGGCCAGGTGCAGGTCGAGGGGCTCGCGGGCCGAAAGGACGGCCACTGGGCCCGCGGCGGAGTCTGGGTCCGGGCCAGCCACCCCGGGAGCGTCTGGGGTGCGGCTGCCTTCCAGGGCCGCCTTCTGGCCGCCTGGCCGGCCGGGCCGGCGGGGAGCGCCCCCGCCGGCGCGCGCCGTGGTGGGAGGGGCCTGAGGAGGTGGGGCCTGCAGCGGGGCCCGGCGGGGGCGGAGCCGGCGGCCCCCGCCGCGGGCGAGTAAAGGAGAAGGCGGGCGGAGCGGGAGGCAAAAAGCCTACAGCACCCGGTATTCCCAGGCGGTCTCCCATCCAAGTACTAACCAGGCCCGACCCTGCTTAGCTTCCGAGATCAGACGAGATCGGGCGCGTTCAGGGTGGTATGGCCCTAGACGGGGGCGGGGGGCCGCGGGCGGCCCCTTGAGGCCCAGTTTCGCTGGCGCTGGCGCCTTAACGCCAGCCTGGCGGCCAGCCCGCCCCGGCAGGGCCCCCTCGCCCGCCCAGGCAGGGGGAACGGAGGTCTCGGGTATCGGGCGGCGGCGGAGGGTTTGGCGACCACCTCCCAGCCCAGGGCGGCCGTGACCCAGCAAACCCTTCGGCGCTTGGCGCCCCGCCCAAGATCCCGCACGTCGCTCACAGGGACGTGGCCCCGGAGGCTTCAGGGCCCGGGGCCCGCGGTCCCTTGGGCATCGGCCCTGCCCGCCCACGCGGCGCTAGGCGCAGCCCGGCCGCAGCCCGGGCCGGCCCTCCTGCCCGACAGCAGCCGGCCCGAAGCCACCGGGAGCCACCATTGAGTCGCCACGGCCCCTCAGCCCCGGCAAGGCCACCCTTGCCCCCACACCCCCCCCCCCCCGCCGAGCTCAGGACCCCGCCCCTGGTGGCCGGCAGGCCCGGGGAAGCGGCCCCTGCCCTCGATCCCGCTCCCGCACCCAACCGCGTTGACACGCCAGAGGGGCGGGGTGGTGGTGGGGCGGGGCTTTTGTCGGAGGGAGCTGTGGAGGGACACACCGGCACACAGGTGGCGGCGCCGGGGCTGGGCGCCGGTGGGGGCGGCCAGGTGCAGGTCGAGGGGCTCGCGGGCCGAAAGGACGGCCACTGGGCCCGCGGCGGAGTCTGGGTCCGGGCCAGCCACCCCGGGAGCGTCTGGGGTGCGGCTGCCTTCCAGGGCCGCCTTCTGGCCGCCTGGCCGGCCGGGCCGGCGGGGAGCGCCCCCGCCGGCGCGCGCCGTGGTGGGAGGGGCCTGAGGAGGTGGGGCCTGCAGCGGGGCCCGGCGGGGGCGGAGCCGGCGGCCCCCGCCGCGGGCGAGTAAAGGAGAAGGCGGGCGGAGCGGGAGGCAAAAAGCCTACAGCACCCGGTATTCCCAGGCGGTCTCCCATCCAAGTACTAACCAGGCCCGACCCTGCTTAGCTTCCGAGATCAGACGAGATCGGGCGCGTTCAGGGTGGTATGGCCCTAGACGGGGGCGGGGGGCCGCGGGCGGCCCCTTGAGGCCCAGTTTCGCTGGCGCTGGCGCCTTAACGCCAGCCTGGCGGCCAGCCCGCCCCGGCAGGGCCCCCTCGCCCGCCCAGGCAGGGGGAACGGAGGTCTCGGGTGTCGGGCGGCGGCGGAGGGTTTGGCGACCACCTCCCAGCCCAGGGCGGCCGTGACCCAGCAAACCCTTCGGCGCTTGGCGCCCCGCCCAAGATCCCGCACGTCGCTCACAGGGACGTGGCCCCGGAGGCTTCAGGGCCCGGGGCCCGCGGTCCCTTGGGCATCGGCCCTGCCCGCCCACGCGGCGCTAGGCGCAGCCCGGCCGCAGCCCGGGCCGGCCCTCCTGCCCGACAGCAGCCGGCCCGAAGCCACCGGGAGCCACCATTGAGTCGCCACGGCCCCTCAGCCCCGGCAAGGCCACCCTTGCCCCCACACCCCCCCCCCCCCGCCGAGCTCAGGACCCCGCCCCTGGTGGCCGGCAGGCCCGGGGAAGCGGCCCCTGCCCTCGATCCCGCTCCCGCACCCAACCGCGTTGACACGCCAGAGGGGCGGGGTGGTGGTGGGGCGGGGCTTTTGTCGGAGGGAGCTGTGGAGGGACACACCGGCACACAGGTGGCGGCGCCGGGGCTGGGCGCCGGTGGGGGCGGCCAGGTGCAGGTCGAGGGGCTCGCGGGCCGAAAGGACGGCCACTGGGCCCGCGGCGGAGTCTGGGTCCGGGCCAGCCACCCCGGGAGCGTCTGGGGTGCGGCTGCCTTCCAGGGCCGCCTTCTGGCCGCCTGGCCGGCCGGGCCGGCGGGGAGCGCCCCCGCCGGCGCGCGCCGTGGTGGGAGGGGCCTGAGGAGGTGGGGCCTGCAGCGGGGCCCGGCGGGGGCGGAGCCGGCGGCCCCCGCCGCGGGTGAGTAAAGGAGAAGGCGGGCGGAGCGGGAGGCAAAAAGCCTACAGCACCCGGTATTCCCAGGCGGTCTCCCATCCAAGTACTAACCAGGCCCGACCCTGCTTAGCTTCCGAGATCAGACGAGATCGGGCGCGTTCAGGGTGGTATGGCCCTAGACGGGGGCGGGGGGCCGCGGGCGGCCCCTTGAGGCCCAGTTTCGCTGGCGCTGGCGCCTTAACGCCAGCCTGGCGGCCAGCCCGCCCCGGCAGGGCCCCCTCGCCCGCCCAGGCAGGGGGAACGGAGGTCTCGGGTGTCGGGCGGCGGCGGAGGGTTTGGCGACCACCTCCCAGCCCAGGGCGGCCGTGACCCAGCAAACCCTTCGGCGCTTGGCGCCCCGCCCAAGATCCCGCACGTCGCTCACAGGGACGTGGCCCCGGAGGCTTCAGGGCCCGGGGCCCGCGGTCCCTTGGGCATCGGCCCTGCCCGCCCACGCGGCGCTAGGCGCAGCCCGGCCGCAGCCCGGGCCGGCCCTCCTGCCCGACAGCAGCCGGCCCGAAGCCACCGGGAGCCACCATTGAGTCGCCACGGCCCCTCAGCCCCGGCAAGGCCACCCTTGCCCCCACACCCCCCCCCCCCCGCCGAGCTCAGGACCCCGCCCCTGGTGGCCGGCAGGCCCGGGGAAGCGGCCCCTGCCCTCGATCCCGCTCCCGCACCCAACCGCGTTGACACGCCAGAGGGGCGGGGTGGTGGTGGGGCGGGGCTTTTGTCGGAGGGAGCTGTGGAGGGACACACCGGCACACAGGTGGCGGCGCCGGGGCTGGGCGCCGGTGGGGGCGGCCAGGTGCAGGTCGAGGGGCTCGCGGGCCGAAAGGACGGCCACTGGGCCCGCGGCGGAGTCTGGGTCCGGGCCAGCCACCCCGGGAGCGTCTGGGGTGCGGCTGCCTTCCAGGGCCGCCTTCTGGCCGCCTGGCCGGCCGGGCCGGCGGGGAGCGCCCCCGCCGGCGCGCGCCGTGGTGGGAGGGGCCTGAGGAGGTGGGGCCTGCAGCGGGGCCCGGCGGGGGCGGAGCCGGCGGCCCCCGCCGCGGGCGAGTAAAGGAGAAGGCGGGCGGAGCGGGAGGCAAAAAGCCTACAGCACCCGGTATTCCCAGGCGGTCTCCCATCCAAGTACTAACCAGGCCCGACCCTGCTTAGCTTCCGAGATCAGACGAGATCGGGCGCGTTCAGGGTGGTATGGCCCTAGACGGGGGCGGGGGGCCGCGGGCGGCCCCTTGAGGCCCAGTTTCGCTGGCGCTGGCGCCTTAACGCCAGCCTGGCGGCCAGCCCGCCCCGGCAGGGCCCCCTCGCCCGCCCAGGCAGGGGGAACGGAGGTCTCGGGTATCGGGCGGCGGCGGAGGGTTTGGCGACCACCTCCCAGCCCAGGGCGGCCGTGACCCAGCAAACCCTTCGGCGCTTGGCGCCCCGCCCAAGATCCCGCACGTCGCTCACAGGGACGTGGCCCCGGAGGCTTCAGGGCCCGGGGCCCGCGGTCCCTTGGGCATCGGCCCTGCCCGCCCACGCGGCGCTAGGCGCAGCCCGGCCGCAGCCCGGGCCGGCCCTCCTGCCCGACAGCAGCCGGCCCGAAGCCACCGGGAGCCACCATTGAGTCGCCACGGCCCCTCAGCCCCGGCAAGGCCACCCTTGCCCCCACACCCCCCCCCCCCCCCCGCCGAGCTCAGGACCCCGCCCCTGGTGGCCGGCAGGCCCGGGGAAGCGGCCCCTGCCCTCGATCCCGCTCCCGCACCCAACCGCGTTGACACGCCAGAGGGGCGGGGTGGTGGTGGGGCGGGGCTTTTGTCGGAGGGAGCTGTGGAGGGACACACCGGCACACAGGTGGCGGCGCCGGGGCTGGGCGCCGGTGGGGGCGGCCAGGTGCAGGTCGAGGGGCTCGCGGGCCGAAAGGACGGCCACTGGGCCCGCGGCGGAGTCTGGGTCCGGGCCAGCCACCCCGGGAGCGTCTGGGGTGCGGCTGCCTTCCAGGGCCGCCTTCTGGCCGCCTGGCCGGCCGGGCCGGCGGGGAGCGCCCCCGCCGGCGCGCGCCGTGGTGGGAGGGGCCTGAGGAGGTGGGGCCTGCAGCGGGGCCCGGCGGGGGCGGAGCCGGCGGCCCCCGCCGCGGGCGAGTAAAGGAGAAGGCGGGCGGAGCGGGAGGCAAAAAGCCTACAGCACCCGGTATTCCCAGGCGGTCTCCCATCCAAGTACTAACCAGGCCCGACCCTGCTTAGCTTCCGAGATCAGACGAGATCGGGCGCGTTCAGGGTGGTATGGCCCTAGACGGGGGCGGGGGGCCGCGGGCGGCCCCTTGAGGCCCAGTTTCGCTGGCGCTGGCGCCTTAACGCCAGCCTGGCGGCCAGCCCGCCCCGGCAGGGCCCCCTCGCCCGCCCAGGCAGGGGGAACGGAGGTCTCGGGTGTCGGGCGGCGGCGGAGGGTTTGGCGACCACCTCCCAGCCCAGGGCGGCCGTGACCCAGCAAACCCTTCGGCGCTTGGCGCCCCGCCCAAGATCCCGCACGTCGCTCACAGGGACGTGGCCCCGGAGGCTTCAGGGCCCGGGGCCCGCGGTCCCTTGGGCATCGGCCCTGCCCGCCCACGCGGCGCTAGGCGCAGCCCGGCCGCAGCCCGGGCCGGCCCTCCTGCCCGACAGCAGCCGGCCCGAAGCCACCGGGAGCCACCATTGAGTCGCCACGGCCCCTCAGCCCCGGCAAGGCCACCCTTGCCCCCACACCCCCCCCCCCCCGCCGAGCTCAGGACCCCGCCCCTGGTGGCCGGCAGGCCCGGGGAAGCGGCCCCTGCCCTCGATCCCGCTCCCGCACCCAACCGCGTTGACACGCCAGAGGGGCGGGGTGGTGGTGGGGCGGGGCTTTTGTCGGAGGGAGCTGTGGAGGGACACACCGGCACACAGGTGGCGGCGCCGGGGCTGGGCGCCGGTGGGGGCGGCCAGGTGCAGGTCGAGGGGCTCGCGGGCCGAAAGGACGGCCACTGGGCCCGCGGCGGAGTCTGGGTCCGGGCCAGCCACCCCGGGAGCGTCTGGGGTGCGGCTGCCTTCCAGGGCCGCCTTCTGGCCGCCTGGCCGGCCGGGCCGGCGGGGAGCGCCCCCGCCGGCGCGCGCCGTGGTGGGAGGGGCCTGAGGAGGTGGGGCCTGCAGCGGGGCCCGGCGGGGGCGGAGCCGGCGGCCCCCGCCGCGGGCGAGTAAAGGAGAAGGCGGGCGGAGCGGGAGGCAAAAAGCCTACAGCACCCGGTATTCCCAGGCGGTCTCCCATCCAAGTACTAACCAGGCCCGACCCTGCTTAGCTTCCGAGATCAGACGAGATCGGGCGCGTTCAGGGTGGTATGGCCCTAGACGGGGGCGGGGGGCCGCGGGCGGCCCCTTGAGGCCCAGTTTCGCTGGCGCTGGCGCCTTAACGCCAGCCTGGCGGCCAGCCCGCCCCGGCAGGGCCCCCTCGCCCGCCCAGGCAGGGGGAACGGAGGTCTCGGGTATCGGGCGGCGGCGGAGGGTTTGGCGACCACCTCCCAGCCCAGGGCGGCCGTGACCCAGCAAACCCTTCGGCGCTTGGCGCCCCGCCCAAGATCCCGCACGTCGCTCACAGGGACGTGGCCCCGGAGGCTTCAGGGCCCGGGGCCCGCGGTCCCTTGGGCATCGGCCCTGCCCGCCCACGCGGCGCTAGGCGCAGCCCGGCCGCAGCCCGGGCCGGCCCTCCTGCCCGACAGCAGCCGGCCCGAAGCCACCGGGAGCCACCATTGAGTCGCCACGGCCCCTCAGCCCCGGCAAGGCCACCCTTGCCCCCACACCCCCCCCCCCCGCCGCCGAGCTCAGGACCCCGCCCCTGGTGGCCGGCAGGCCCGGGGAAGCGGCCCCTGCCCTCGATCCCGCTCCCGCACCCAACCGCGTTGACACGCCAGAGGGGCGGGGTGGTGGTGGGGCGGGGCTTTTGTCGGAGGGAGCTGTGGAGGGACACACCGGCACACAGGTGGCGGCGCCGGGGCTGGGCGCCGGTGGGGGCGGCCAGGTGCAGGTCGAGGGGCTCGCGGGCCGAAAGGACGGCCACTGGGCCCGCGGCGGAGTCTGGGTCCGGGCCAGCCACCCCGGGAGCGTCTGGGGTGCGGCTGCCTTCCAGGGCCGCCTTCTGGCCGCCTGGCCGGCCGGGCCGGCGGGGAGCGCCCCCGCCGGCGCGCGCCGTGGTGGGAGGGGCCTGAGGAGGTGGGGCCTGCAGCGGGGCCCGGCGGGGGCGGAGCCGGAGGCCCCCGCCGCGGGCGAGTAAAGGAGAAGGCGGGCGGAGCGGGAGGCAAAAAGCCTACAGCACCCGGTATTCCCAGGCGGTCTCCCATCCAAGTACTAACCAGGCCCGACCCTGCTTAGCTTCCGAGATCAGACGAGATCGGGCGCGTTCAGGGTGGTATGGCCCTAGACGGGGGCGGGGGGCCGCGGGCGGCCCCTTGAGGCCCAGTTTCGCTGGCGCTGGCGCCTTAACGCCAGCCTGGCGGCCAGCCCGCCCCGGCAGGGCCCCCTCGCCCGCCCAGGCAGGGGGAACGGAGGTCTCGGGTATCGGGCGGCGGCGGAGGGTTTGGCGACCACCTCCCAGCCCAGGGCGGCCGTGACCCAGCAAACCCTTCGGCGCTTGGCGCCCCGCCCAAGATCCCGCACGTCGCTCACAGGGACGTGGCCCCGGAGGCTTCAGGGCCCGGGGCCCGCGGTCCCTTGGGCATCGGCCCTGCCCGCCCACGCGGCGCTAGGCGCAGCCCGGCCGCAGCCCGGGCCGGCCCTCCTGCCCGACAGCAGCCGGCCCGAAGCCACCGGGAGCCACCATTGAGTCGCCACGGCCCCTCAGCCCCGGCAAGGCCACCCTTGCCCCCACACCCCCCCCCCCCCGCCGAGCTCAGGACCCCGCCCCTGGTGGCCGGCAGGCCCGGGGAAGCGGCCCCTGCCCTCGATCCCGCTCCCGCACCCAACCGCGTTGACACGCCAGAGGGGCGGGGTGGTGGTGGGGCGGGGCTTTTGTCGGAGGGAGCTGTGGAGGGACACACCGGCACACAGGTGGCGGCGCCGGGGCTGGGCGCCGGTGGGGGCGGCCAGGTGCAGGTCGAGGGGCTCGCGGGCCGAAAGGACGGCCACTGGGCCCGCGGCGGAGTCTGGGTCCGGGCCAGCCACCCCGGGAGCGTCTGGGGTGCGGCTGCCTTCCAGGGCCGCCTTCTGGCCGCCTGGCCGGCCGGGCCAGCGGGGAGCGCCCCCGCCGGCGCGCGCCGTGGTGGGAGGGGCCTGAGGAGGTGGGGCCTGCAGCGGGGCCCGGCGGGGGCGGAGCCGGCGGCCCCCGCCGCGGGCGAGTAAAGGAGAAGGCGGGCGGAGCGGGAGGCAAAAAGCCTACAGCACCCGGTATTCCCAGGCGGTCTCCCATCCAAGTACTAACCAGGCCCGACCCTGCTTAGCTTCCGAGATCAGACGAGATCGGGCGCGTTCAGGGTGGTATGGCCCTAGACGGGGGCGGGGGGCCGCGGGCGGCCCCTTGAGGCCCAGTTTCGCTGGCGCTGGCGCCTTAACGCCAGCCTGGCGGCCAGCCCGCCCCGGCAGGGCCCCCTCGCCCGCCCAGGCAGGGGGAACGGAGGTCTCGGGTGTCGGGCGGCGGCGGAGGGTTTGGCGACCACCTCCCAGCCCAGGGCGGCCGTGACCCAGCAAACCCTTCGGCGCTTGGCGCCCCGCCCAAGATCCCGCACGTCGCTCACAGGGACGTGGCCCCGGAGGCTTCAGGGCCCGGGGCCCGCGGTCCCTTGGGCATCGGCCCTGCCCGCCCACGCGGCGCTAGGCGCAGCCCGGCCGCAGCCCGGGCCGGCCCTCCTGCCCGACAGCAGCCGGCCCGAAGCCACCGGGAGCCACCATTGAGTCGCCACGGCCCCTCAGCCCCGGCAAGGCCACCCTTGCCCCCACACCCCCCCCCCCCCGCCGAGCTCAGGACCCCGCCCCTGGTGGCCGGCAGGCCCGGGGAAGCGGCCCCTGCCCTCGATCCCGCTCCCGCACCCAACCGCGTTGACACGCCAGAGGGGCGGGGTGGTGGTGGGGCGGGGCTTTTGTCGGAGGGAGCTGTGGAGGGACACACCGGCACACAGGTGGCGGCGCCGGGGCTGGGCGCCGGTGGGGGCGGCCAGGTGCAGGTCGAGGGGCTCGCGGGCCGAAAGGACGGCCACTGGGCCCGCGGCGGAGTCTGGGTCCGGGCCAGCCACCCCGGGAGCGTCTGGGGTGCGGCTGCCTTCCAGGGCCGCCTTCCGGCCGCCTGGCCGGCCGGGCCGGCGGGGAGCGCCCCCGCCGGCGCGCGCCGTGGTGGGAGGGGCCTGAGGAGGTGGGGCCTGCAGCGGGGCCCGGCGGGGGCGGAGCCGGCGGCCCCCGCCGCGGGCGAGTAAAGGAGAAGGCGGGCGGAGCGGGAGGCAAAAAGCCTACAGCACCCGGTATTCCCAGGCGGTCTCCCATCCAAGTACTAACCAGGCCCGACCCTGCTTAGCTTCCGAGATCAGACGAGATCGGGCGCGTTCAGGGTGGTATGGCCCTAGACGGGGGCGGGGGGCCGCGGGCGGCCCCTTGAGGCCCAGTTTCGCTGGCGCTGGCGCCTTAACGCCAGCCTGGCGGCCAGCCCGCCCCGGCAGGGCCCCCTCGCCCGCCCAGGCAGGGGGAACGGAGGTCTCGGGTATCGGGCGGCGGCGGAGGGTTTGGCGACCACCTCCCAGCCCAGGGCGGCCGTGACCCAGCAAACCCTTCGGCGCTTGGCGCCCCGCCCAAGATCCCGCACGTCGCTCACAGGGACGTGGCCCCGGAGGCTTCAGGGCCCGGGGCCCGCGGTCCCTTGGGCATCGGCCCTGCCCGCCCACGCGGCGCTAGGCGCAGCCCGGCCGCAGCCCGGGCCGGCCCTCCTGCCCGACAGCAGCCGGCCCGAAGCCACCGGGAGCCACCATTGAGTCGCCACGGCCCCTCAGCCCCGGCAAGGCCACCCTTGCCCCCACACCCCCCCCCCCCCCGCCGAGCTCAGGACCCCGCCCCTGGTGGCCGGCAGGCCCGGGGAAGCGGCCCCTGCCCTCGATCCCGCTCCCGCACCCAACCGCGTTGACACGCCAGAGGGGCGGGGTGGTGGTGGGGCGGGGCTTTTGTCGGAGGGAGCTGTGGAGGGACACACCGGCACACAGGTGGCGGCGCCGGGGCTGGGCGCCGGTGGGGGCGGCCAGGTGCAGGTCGAGGGGCTCGCGGGCCGAAAGGACGGCCACTGGGCCCGCGGCGGAGTCTGGGTCCGGGCCAGCCACCCCGGGAGCGTCTGGGGTGCGGCTGCCTTCCAGGGCCGCCTTCTGGCCGCCTGGCCGGCCGGGCCGGCGGGGAGCGCCCCCGCCGGCGCGCGCCGTGGTGGGAGGGGCCTGAGGAGGTGGGGCCTGCAGCGGGGCCCGGCGGGGGCGGAGCCGGCGGCCCCCGCCGCGGGCGAGTAAAGGAGAAGGCGGGCGGAGCGGGAGGCAAAAAGCCTACAGCACCCGGTATTCCCAGGCGGTCTCCCATCCAAGTACTAACCAGGCCCGACCCTGCTTAGCTTCCGAGATCAGACGAGATCGGGCGCGTTCAGGGTGGTATGGCCCTAGACGGGGGCGGGGGGCCGCGGGCGGCCCCTTGAGGCCCAGTTTCGCTGGCGCTGGCGCCTTAACGCCAGCCTGGCGGCCAGCCCGCCCCGGCAGGGCCCCCTCGCCCGCCCAGGCAGGGGGAACGGAGGTCTCGGGTATCGGGCGGCGGCGGAGGGTTTGGCGACCACCTCCCAGCCCAGGGCGGCCGTGACCCAGCAAACCCTTCGGCGCTTGGCGCCCCGCCCAAGATCCCGCACGTCGCTCACAGGGACGTGGCCCCGGAGGCTTCAGGGCCCGGGGCCCGCGGTCCCTTGGGCATCGGCCCTGCCCGCCCACGCGGCGCTAGGCGCAGCCCGGCCGCAGCCCGGGCCGGCCCTCCTGCCCGACAGCAGCCGGCCCGAAGCCACCGGGAGCCACCATTGAGTCGCCACGGCCCCTCAGCCCCGGCAAGGCCACCCTTGCCCCCACACCCCCCCCCCCCCCGCCGAGCTCAGGACCCCGCCCCTGGTGGCCGGCAGGCCCGGGGAAGCGGCCCCTGCCCTCGATCCCGCTCCCGCACCCAACCGCGTTGACACGCCAGAGGGGCGGGGTGGTGGTGGGGCGGGGCTTTTGTCGGAGGGAGCTGTGGAGGGACACACCGGCACACAGGTGGCGGCGCCGGGGCTGGGCGCCGGTGGGGGCGGCCAGGTGCAGGTCGAGGGGCTCGCGGGCCGAAAGGACGGCCACTGGGCCCGCGGCGGAGTCTGGGTCCGGGCCAGCCACCCCGGGAGCGTCTGGGGTGCGGCTGCCTTCCAGGGCCGCCTTCTGGCCGCCTGGCCGGCCGGGCCGGCGGGGAGCGCCCCCGCCGGCGCGCGCCGTGGTGGGAGGGGCCTGAGGAGGTGGGGCCTGCAGCGGGGCCCGGCGGGGGCGGAGCCGGCGGCCCCCGCCGCGGGCGAGTAAAGGAGAAGGCGGGCGGAGCGGGAGGCAAAAAGCCTACAGCACCCGGTATTCCCAGGCGGTCTCCCATCCAAGTACTAACCAGGCCCGACCCTGCTTAGCTTCCGAGATCAGACGAGATCGGGCGCGTTCAGGGTGGTATGGCCCTAGACGGGGGCGGGGGGCCGCGGGCGGCCCCTTGAGGCCCAGTTTCGCTGGCGCTGGCGCCTTAACGCCAGCCTGGCGGCCAGCCCGCCCCGGCAGGGCCCCCTCGCCCGCCCAGGCAGGGGGAACGGAGGTCTCGGGTGTCGGGCGGCGGCGGAGGGTTTGGCGACCACCTCCCAGCCCAGGGCGGCCGTGACCCAGCAAACCCTTCGGCGCTTGGCGCCCCGCCCAAGATCCCGCACGTCGCTCACAGGGACGTGGCCCCGGAGGCTTCAGGGCCCGGGGCCCGCGGTCCCTTGGGCATCGGCCCTGCCCGCCCACGCGGCGCTAGGCGCAGCCCGGCCGCAGCCCGGGCCGGCCCTCCTGCCCGACAGCAGCCGGCCCGAAGCCACCGGGAGCCACCATTGAGTCGCCACGGCCCCTCAGCCCCGGCAAGGCCACCCTTGCCCCCACACCCCCCCCCCCGCCGAGCTCAGGACCCCGCCCCTGGTGGCCGGCAGGCCCGGGGAAGCGGCCCCTGCCCTCGATCCCGCTCCCGCACCCAACCGCGTTGACACGCCAGAGGGGCGGGGTGGTGGTGGGGCGGGGCTTTTGTCGGAGGGAGCTGTGGAGGGACACACCGGCACACAGGTGGCGGCGCCGGGGCTGGGCGCCGGTGGGGGCGGCCAGGTGCAGGTCGAGGGGCTCGCGGGCCGAAAGGACGGCCACTGGGCCCGCGGCGGAGTCTGGGTCCGGGCCAGCCACCCCGGGAGCGTCTGGGGTGCGGCTGCCTTCCAGGGCCGCCTTCTGGCCGCCTGGCCGGCCGGGCCGGCGGGGAGCGCCCCCGCCGGCGCGCGCCGTGGTGGGAGGGGCCTGAGGAGGTGGGGCCTGCAGCGGGGCCCGGCGGGGGCGGAGCCGGCGGCCCCCGCCGCGGGCGAGTAAAGGAGAAGGCGGGCGGAGCGGGAGGCAAAAAGCCTACAGCACCCGGTATTCCCAGGCGGTCTCCCATCCAAGTACTAACCAGGCCCGACCCTGCTTAGCTTCCGAGATCAGACGAGATCGGGCGCGTTCAGGGTGGTATGGCCCTAGACGGGGGCGGGGGGCCGCGGGCGGCCCCTTGAGGCCCAGTTTCGCTGGCGCTGGCGCCTTAACGCCAGCCTGGCGGCCAGCCCGCCCCGGCAGGGCCCCCTCGCCCGCCCAGGCAGGGGGAACGGAGGTCTCGGGTGTCGGGCGGCGGCGGAGGGTTTGGCGACCACCTCCCAGCCCAGGGCGGCCGTGACCCAGCAAACCCTTCGGCGCTTGGCGCCCCGCCCAAGATCCCGCACGTCGCTCACAGGGACGTGGCCCCGGAGGCTTCAGGGCCCGGGGCCCGCGGTCCCTTGGGCATCGGCCCTGCCCGCCCACGCGGCGCTAGGCGCAGCCCGGCCGCAGCCCGGGCCGGCCCTCCTGCCCGACAGCAGCCGGCCCGAAGCCACCGGGAGCCACCATTGAGTCGCCACGGCCCCTCAGCCCCGGCAAGGCCACCCTTGCCCCCACACCCCCCCCCCCCCCGCCGAGCTCAGGACCCCGCCCCTGGTGGCCGGCAGGCCCGGGGAAGCGGCCCCTGCCCTCGATCCCGCTCCCGCACCCAACCGCGTTGACACGCCAGAGGGGCGGGGTGGTGGTGGGGCGGGGCTTTTGTCGGAGGGAGCTGTGGAGGGACACACCGGCACACAGGTGGCGGCGCCGGGGCTGGGCGCCGGTGGGGGCGGCCAGGTGCAGGTCGAGGGGCTCGCGGGCCGAAAGGACGGCCACTGGGCCCGCGGCGGAGTCTGGGTCCGGGCCAGCCACCCCGGGAGCGTCTGGGGTGCGGCTGCCTTCCAGGGCCGCCTTCTGGCCGCCTGGCCGGCCGGGCCGGCGGGGAGCGCCCCCGCCGGCGCGCGCCGTGGTGGGAGGGGCCTGAGGAGGTGGGGCCTGCAGCGGGGCCCGGCGGGGGCGGAGCCGGCGGCCCCCGCCGCGGGCGAGTAAAGGAGAAGGCGGGCGGAGCGGGAGGCAAAAAGCCTACAGCACCCGGTATTCCCAGGCGGTCTCCCATCCAAGTACTAACCAGGCCCGACCCTGCTTAGCTTCCGAGATCAGACGAGATCGGGCGCGTTCAGGGTGGTATGGCCCTAGACGGGGGCGGGGGGCCGCGGGCGGCCCCTTGAGGCCCAGTTTCGCTGGCGCTGGCGCCTTAACGCCAGCCTGGCGGCCAGCCCGCCCCGGCAGGGCCCCCTCGCCCGCCCAGGCAGGGGGAACGGAGGTCTCGGGTATCGGGCGGCGGCGGAGGGTTTGGCGACCACCTCCCAGCCCAGGGCGGCCGTGACCCAGCAAACCCTTCGGCGCTTGGCGCCCCGCCCAAGATCCCGCACGTCGCTCACAGGGACGTGGCCCCGGAGGCTTCAGGGCCCGGGGCCCGCGGTCCCTTGGGCATCGGCCCTGCCCGCCCACGCGGCGCTAGGCGCAGCCCGGCCGCAGCCCGGGCCGGCCCTCCTGCCCGACAGCAGCCGGCCCGAAGCCACCGGGAGCCACCATTGAGTCGCCACGGCCCCTCAGCCCCGGCAAGGCCACCCTTGCCCCCACACCCCCCCCCCCCCCGCCGAGCTCAGGACCCCGCCCCTGGTGGCCGGCAGGCCCGGGGAAGCGGCCCCTGCCCTCGATCCCGCTCCCGCACCCAACCGCGTTGACACGCCAGAGGGGCGGGGTGGTGGTGGGGCGGGGCTTTTGTCGGAGGGAGCTGTGGAGGGACACACCGGCACACAGGTGGCGGCGCCGGGGCTGGGCGCCGGTGGGGGCGGCCAGGTGCAGGTCGAGGGGCTCGCGGGCCGAAAGGACGGCCACTGGGCCCGCGGCGGAGTCTGGGTCCGGGCCAGCCACCCCGGGAGCGTCTGGGGTGCGGCTGCCTTCCAGGGCCGCCTTCTGGCCGCCTGGCCGGCCGGGCCGGCGGGGAGCGCCCCCGCCGGCGCGCGCCGTGGTGGGAGGGGCCTGAGGAGGTGGGGCCTGCAGCGGGGCCCGGCGGGGGCGGAGCCGGCGGCCCCCGCCGCGGGCGAGTAAAGGAGAAGGCGGGCGGAGCGGGAGGCAAAAAGCCTACAGCACCCGGTATTCCCAGGCGGTCTCCCATCCAAGTACTAACCAGGCCCGACCCTGCTTAGCTTCCGAGATCAGACGAGATCGGGCGCGTTCAGGGTGGTATGGCCCTAGACGGGGGCGGGGGGCCGCGGGCGGCCCCTTGAGGCCCAGTTTCGCTGGCGCTGGCGCCTTAACGCCAGCCTGGCGGCCAGCCCGCCCCGGCAGGGCCCCCTCGCCCGCCCAGGCAGGGGGAACGGAGGTCTCGGGTATCGGGCGGCGGCGGAGGGTTTGGCGACCACCTCCCAGCCCAGGGCGGCCGTGACCCAGCAAACCCTTCGGCGCTTGGCGCCCCGCCCAAGATCCCGCACGTCGCTCACAGGGACGTGGCCCCGGAGGCTTCAGGGCCCGGGGCCCGCGGTCCCTTGGGCATCGGCCCTGCCCGCCCACGCGGCGCTAGGCGCAGCCCGGCCGCAGCCCGGGCCGGCCCTCCTGCCCGACAGCAGCCGGCCCGAAGCCACCGGGAGCCACCATTGAGTCGCCACGGCCCCTCAGCCCCGGCAAGGCCACCCTTGCCCCCACACCCCCCCCCCCCCGCCGAGCTCAGGACCCCGCCCCTGGTGGCCGGCAGGCCCGGGGAAGCGGCCCCTGCCCTCGATCCCGCTCCCGCACCCAACCGCGTTGACACGCCAGAGGGGCGGGGTGGTGGTGGGGCGGGGCTTTTGTCGGAGGGAGCTGTGGAGGGACACACCGGCACACAGGTGGCGGCGCCGGGGCTGGGCGCCGGTGGGGGCGGCCAGGTGCAGGTCGAGGGGCTCGCGGGCCGAAAGGACGGCCACTGGGCCCGCGGCGGAGTCTGGGTCCGGGCCAGCCACCCCGGGAGCGTCTGGGGTGCGGCTGCCTTCCAGGGCCGCCTTCCGGCCGCCTGGCCGGCCGGGCCGGCGGGGAGCGCCCCCGCCGGCGCGCGCCGTGGTGGGAGGGGCCTGAGGAGGTGGGGCCTGCAGCGGGGCCCGGCGGGGGCGGAGCCGGCGGCCCCCGCCGCGGGCGAGTAAAGGAGAAGGCGGGCGGAGCGGGAGGCAAAAAGCCTACAGCACCCGGTATTCCCAGGCGGTCTCCCATCCAAGTACTAACCAGGCCCGACCCTGCTTAGCTTCCGAGATCAGACGAGATCGGGCGCGTTCAGGGTGGTATGGCCCTAGACGGGGGCGGGGGGCCGCGGGCGGCCCCTTGAGGCCCAGTTTCGCTGGCGCTGGCGCCTTAACGCCAGCCTGGCGGCCAGCCCGCCCCGGCAGGGCCCCCTCGCCCGCCCAGGCAGGGGGAACGGAGGTCTCGGGTATCGGGCGGCGGCGGAGGGTTTGGCGACCACCTCCCAGCCCAGGGCGGCCGTGACCCAGCAAACCCTTCGGCGCTTGGCGCCCCGCCCAAGATCCCGCACGTCGCTCACAGGGACGTGGCCCCGGAGGCTTCAGGGCCCGGGGCCCGCGGTCCCTTGGGCATCGGCCCTGCCCGCCCACGCGGCGCTAGGCGCAGCCCGGCCGCAGCCCGGGCCGGCCCTCCTGCCCGACAGCAGCCGGCCCGAAGCCACCGGGAGCCACCATTGAGTCGCCACGGCCCCTCAGCCCCGGCAAGGCCACCCTTGCCCCCACACCCCCCCCCCCCCCCGCCGAGCTCAGGACCCCGCCCCTGGTGGCCGGCAGGCCCGGGGAAGCGGCCCCTGCCCTCGATCCCGCTCCCGCACCCAACCGCGTTGACACGCCAGAGGGGCGGGGTGGTGGTGGGGCGGGGCTTTTGTCGGAGGGAGCTGTGGAGGGACACACCGGCACACAGGTGGCGGCGCCGGGGCTGGGCGCCGGTGGGGGCGGCCAGGTGCAGGTCGAGGGGCTCGCGGGCCGAAAGGACGGCCACTGGGCCCGCGGCGGAGTCTGGGTCCGGGCCAGCCACCCCGGGAGCGTCTGGGGTGCGGCTGCCTTCCAGGGCCGCCTTCTGGCCGCCTGGCCGGCCGGGCCGGCGGGGAGCGCCCCCGCCGGCGCGCGCCGTGGTGGGAGGGGCCTGAGGAGGTGGGGCCTGCAGCGGGGCCCGGCGGGGGCGGAGCCGGCGGCCCCCGCCGCGGGCGAGTAAAGGAGAAGGCGGGCGGAGCGGGAGGCAAAAAGCCTACAGCACCCGGTATTCCCAGGCGGTCTCCCATCCAAGTACTAACCAGGCCCGACCCTGCTTAGCTTCCGAGATCAGACGAGATCGGGCGCGTTCAGGGTGGTATGGCCCTAGACGGGGGCGGGGGGCCGCGGGCGGCCCCTTGAGGCCCAGTTTCGCTGGCGCTGGCGCCTTAACGCCAGCCTGGCGGCCAGCCCGCCCCGGCAGGGCCCCCTCGCCCGCCCAGGCAGGGGGAACGGAGGTCTCGGGTATCGGGCGGCGGCGGAGGGTTTGGCGACCACCTCCCAGCCCAGGGCGGCCGTGACCCAGCAAACCCTTCGGCGCTTGGCGCCCCGCCCAAGATCCCGCACGTCGCTCACAGGGACGTGGCCCCGGAGGCTTCAGGGCCCGGGGCCCGCGGTCCCTTGGGCATCGGCCCTGCCCGCCCACGCGGCGCTAGGCGCAGCCCGGCCGCAGCCCGGGCCGGCCCTCCTGCCCGACAGCAGCCGGCCCGAAGCCACCGGGAGCCACCATTGAGTCGCCACGGCCCCTCAGCCCCGGCAAGGCCACCCTTGCCCCCACACCCCCCCCCCCCCGCCGAGCTCAGGACCCCGCCCCTGGTGGCCGGCAGGCCCGGGGAAGCGGCCCCTGCCCTCGATCCCGCTCCCGCACCCAACCGCGTTGACACGCCAGAGGGGCGGGGTGGTGGTGGGGCGGGGCTTTTGTCGGAGGGAGCTGTGGAGGGACACACCGGCACACAGGTGGCGGCGCCGGGGCTGGGCGCCGGTGGGGGCGGCCAGGTGCAGGTCGAGGGGCTCGCGGGCCGAAAGGACGGCCACTGGGCCCGCGGCGGAGTCTGGGTCCGGGCCAGCCACCCCGGGAGCGTCTGGGGTGCGGCTGCCTTCCAGGGCCGCCTTCTGGCCGCCTGGCCGGCCGGGCCGGCGGGGAGCGCCCCCGCCGGCGCGCGCCTTGGTGGGAGGGGCCTGAGGAGGTGGGGCCTGCAGCGGGGCCCGGCGGGGGCGGAGCCGGCGGCCCCCGCCGCGGGCGAGTAAAGGAGAAGGCGGGCGGAGCGGGAGGCAAAAAGCCTACAGCACCCGGTATTCCCAGGCGGTCTCCCATCCAAGTACTAACCAGGCCCGACCCTGCTTAGCTTCCGAGATCAGACGAGATCGGGCGCGTTCAGGGTGGTATGGCCCTAGACGGGGGCGGGGGGCCGCGGGCGGCCCCTTGAGGCCCAGTTTCGCTGGCGCTGGCGCCTTAACGCCAGCCTGGCGGCCAGCCCGCCCCGGCAGGGCCCCCTCGCCCGCCCAGGCAGGGGGAACGGAGGTCTCGGGTGTCGGGCGGCGGCGGAGGGTTTGGCGACCACCTCCCAGCCCAGGGCGGCCGTGACCCAGCAAACCCTTCGGCGCTTGGCGCCCCGCCCAAGATCCCGCACGTCGCTCACAGGGACGTGGCCCCGGAGGCTTCAGGGCCCGGGGCCCGCGGTCCCTTGGGCATCGGCCCTGCCCGCCCACGCGGCGCTAGGCGCAGCCCGGCCGCAGCCCGGGCCGGCCCTCCTGCCCGACAGCAGCCGGCCCGAAGCCACCGGGAGCCACCATTGAGTCGCCACGGCCCCTCAGCCCCGGCAAGGCCACCCTTGCCCCCACACCCCCCCCCCCCGCCGAGCTCAGGACCCCGCCCCTGGTGGCCGGCAGGCCCGGGGAAGCGGCCCCTGCCCTCGATCCCGCTCCCGCACCCAACCGCGTTGACACGCCAGAGGGGCGGGGTGGTGGTGGGGCGGGGCTTTTGTCGGAGGGAGCTGTGGAGGGACACACCGGCACACAGGTGGCGGCGCCGGGGCTGGGCGCCGGTGGGGGCGGCCAGGTGCAGGTCGAGGGGCTCGCGGGCCGAAAGGACGGCCACTGGGCCCGCGGCGGAGTCTGGGTCCGGGCCAGCCACCCCGGGAGCGTCTGGGGTGCGGCTGCCTTCCAGGGCCGCCTTCTGGCCGCCTGGCCGGCCGGGCCGGCGGGGAGCGCCCCCGCCGGCGCGCGCCGTGGTGGGAGGGGCCTGAGGAGGTGGGGCCTGCAGCGGGGCCCGGCGGGGGCGGAGCCGGCGGCCCCCGCCGCGGGCGAGTAAAGGAGAAGGCGGGCGGAGCGGGAGGCAAAAAGCCTACAGCACCCGGTATTCCCAGGCGGTCTCCCATCCAAGTACTAACCAGGCCCGACCCTGCTTAGCTTCCGAGATCAGACGAGATCGGGCGCGTTCAGGGTGGTATGGCCCTAGACGGGGGCGGGGGGCCGCGGGCGGCCCCTTGAGGCCCAGTTTCGCTGGCGCTGGCGCCTTAACGCCAGCCTGGCGGCCAGCCCGCCCCGGCAGGGCCCCCTCGCCCGCCCAGGCAGGGGGAACGGAGGTCTCGGGTGTCGGGCGGCGGCGGAGGGTTTGGCGACCACCTCCCAGCCCAGGGCGGCCGTGACCCAGCAAACCCTTCGGCGCTTGGCGCCCCGCCCAAGATCCCGCACGTCGCTCACAGGGACGTGGCCCCGGAGGCTTCAGGGCCCGGGGCCCGCGGTCCCTTGGGCATCGGCCCTGCCCGCCCACGCGGCGCTAGGCGCAGCCCGGCCGCAGCCCGGGCCGGCCCTCCTGCCCGACAGCAGCCGGCCCGAAGCCACCGGGAGCCACCATTGAGTCGCCACGGCCCCTCAGCCCCGGCAAGGCCACCCTTGCCCCCACACCCCCCCCCCCCCGCCGAGCTCAGGACCCCGCCCCTGGTGGCCGGCAGGCCCGGGGAAGCGGCCCCTGCCCTCGATCCCGCTCCCGCACCCAACCGCGTTGACACGCCAGAGGGGCGGGGTGGTGGTGGGGCGGGGCTTTTGTCGGAGGGAGCTGTGGAGGGACACACCGGCACACAGGTGGCGGCGCCGGGGCTGGGCGCCGGTGGGGGCGGCCAGGTGCAGGTCGAGGGGCTCGCGGGCCGAAAGGACGGCCACTGGGCCCGCGGCGGAGTCTGGGTCCGGGCCAGCCACCCCGGGAGCGTCTGGGGTGCGGCTGCCTTCCAGGGCCGCCTTCTGGCCGCCTGGCCGGCCGGGCCGGCGGGGAGCGCCCCCGCCGGCGCGCGCCGTGGTGGGAGGGGCCTGAGGAGGTGGGGCCTGCAGCGGGGCCCGGCGGGGGCGGAGCCGGCGGCCCCCGCCGCGGGCGAGTAAAGGAGAAGGCGGGCGGAGCGGGAGGCAAAAAGCCTACAGCACCCGGTATTCCCAGGCGGTCTCCCATCCAAGTACTAACCAGGCCCGACCCTGCTTAGCTTCCGAGATCAGACGAGATCGGGCGCGTTCAGGGTGGTATGGCCCTAGACGGGGGCGGGGGGCCGCGGGCGGCCCCTTGAGGCCCAGTTTCGCTGGCGCTGGCGCCTTAACGCCAGCCTGGCGGCCAGCCCGCCCCGGCAGGGCCCCCTCGCCCGCCCAGGCAGGGGGAACGGAGGTCTCGGGTGTCGGGCGGCGGCGGAGGGTTTGGCGACCACCTCCCAGCCCAGGGCGGCCGTGACCCAGCAAACCCTTCGGCGCTTGGCGCCCCGCCCAAGATCCCGCACGTCGCTCACAGGGACGTGGCCCCGGAGGCTTCAGGGCCCGGGGCCCGCGGTCCCTTGGGCATCGGCCCTGCCCGCCCACGCGGCGCTAGGCGCAGCCCGGCCGCAGCCCGGGCCGGCCCTCCTGCCCGACAGCAGCCGGCCCGAAGCCACCGGGAGCCACCATTGAGTCGCCACGGCCCCTCAGCCCCGGCAAGGCCACCCTTGCCCCCACACCCCCCCCCCCCCGCCGAGCTCAGGACCCCGCCCCTGGTGGCCGGCAGGCCCGGGGAAGCGGCCCCTGCCCTCGATCCCGCTCCCGCACCCAACCGCGTTGACACGCCAGAGGGGCGGGGTGGTGGTGGGGCGGGGCTTTTGTCGGAGGGAGCTGTGGAGGGACACACCGGCACACAGGTGGCGGCGCCGGGGCTGGGCGCCGGTGGGGGCGGCCAGGTGCAGGTCGAGGGGCTCGCGGGCCGAAAGGACGGCCACTGGGCCCGCGGCGGAGTCTGGGTCCGGGCCAGCCACCCCGGGAGCGTCTGGGGTGCGGCTGCCTTCCAGGGCCGCCTTCTGGCCGCCTGGCCGGCCGGGCCGGCGGGGAGCGCCCCCGCCGGCGCGCGCCGTGGTGGGAGGGGCCTGAGGAGGTGGGGCCTGCAGCGGGGCCCGGCGGGGGCGGAGCCGGCGGCCCCCGCCGCGGGCGAGTAAAGGAGAAGGCGGGCGGAGCGGGAGGCAAAAAGCCTACAGCACCCGGTATTCCCAGGCGGTCTCCCATCCAAGTACTAACCAGGCCCGACCCTGCTTAGCTTCCGAGATCAGACGAGATCGGGCGCGTTCAGGGTGGTATGGCCCTAGACGGGGGCGGGGGGCCGCGGGCGGCCCCTTGAGGCCCAGTTTCGCTGGCGCTGGCGCCTTAACGCCAGCCTGGCGGCCAGCCCGCCCCGGCAGGGCCCCCTCGCCCGCCCAGGCAGGGGGAACGGAGGTCTCGGGTATCGGGCGGCGGCGGAGGGTTTGGCGACCACCTCCCAGCCCAGGGCGGCCGTGACCCAGCAAACCCTTCGGCGCTTGGCGCCCCGCCCAAGATCCCGCACGTCGCTCACAGGGACGTGGCCCCGGAGGCTTCAGGGCCCGGGGCCCGCGGTCCCTTGGGCATCGGCCCTGCCCGCCCACGCGGCGCTAGGCGCAGCCCGGCCGCAGCCCGGGCCGGCCCTCCTGCCCGACAGCAGCCGGCCCGAAGCCACCGGGAGCCACCATTGAGTCGCCACGGCCCCTCAGCCCCGGCAAGGCCACCCTTGCCCCCACACCCCCCCCCCCCCGCCGAGCTCAGGACCCCGCCCCTGGTGGCCGGCAGGCCCGGGGAAGCGGCCCCTGCCCTCGATCCCGCTCCCGCACCCAACCGCGTTGACACGCCAGAGGGGCGGGGTGGTGGTGGGGCGGGGCTTTTGTCGGAGGGAGCTGTGGAGGGACACACCGGCACACAGGTGGCGGCGCCGGGGCTGGGCGCCGGTGGGGGCGGCCAGGTGCAGGTCGAGGGGCTCGCGGGCCGAAAGGACGGCCACTGGGCCCGCGGCGGAGTCTGGGTCCGGGCCAGCCACCCCGGGAGCGTCTGGGGTGCGGCTGCCTTCCAGGGCCGCCTTCTGGCCGCCTGGCCGGCCGGGCCGGCGGGGAGCGCCCCCGCCGGCGCGCGCCGTGGTGGGAGGGGCCTGAGGAGGTGGGGCCTGCAGCGGGGCCCGGCGGGGGCGGAGCCGGCGGCCCCCGCCGCGGGCGAGTAAAGGAGAAGGCGGGCGGAGCGGGAGGCAAAAAGCCTACAGCACCCGGTATTCCCAGGCGGTCTCCCATCCAAGTACTAACCAGGCCCGACCCTGCTTAGCTTCCGAGATCAGACGAGATCGGGCGCGTTCAGGGTGGTATGGCCCTAGACGGGGGCGGGGGGCCGCGGGCGGCCCCTTGAGGCCCAGTTTCGCTGGCGCTGGCGCCTTAACGCCAGCCTGGCGGCCAGCCCGCCCCGGCAGGGCCCCCTCGCCCGCCCAGGCAGGGGGAACGGAGGTCTCGGGTGTCGGGCGGCGGCGGAGGGTTTGGCGACCACCTCCCAGCCCAGGGCGGCCGTGACCCAGCAAACCCTTCGGCGCTTGGCGCCCCGCCCAAGATCCCGCACGTCGCTCACAGGGACGTGGCCCCGGAGGCTTCAGGGCCCGGGGCCCGCGGTCCCTTGGGCATCGGCCCTGCCCGCCCACGCGGCGCTAGGCGCAGCCCGGCCGCAGCCCGGGCCGGCCCTCCTGCCCGACAGCAGCCGGCCCGAAGCCACCGGGAGCCACCATTGAGTCGCCACGGCCCCTCAGCCCCGGCAAGGCCACCCTTGCCCCCACACCCCCCCCCCCCGCCGAGCTCAGGACCCCGCCCCTGGTGGCCGGCAGGCCCGGGGAAGCGGCCCCTGCCCTCGATCCCGCTCCCGCACCCAACCGCGTTGACACGCCAGAGGGGCGGGGTGGTGGTGGGGCGGGGCTTTTGTCGGAGGGAGCTGTGGAGGGACACACCGGCACACAGGTGGCGGCGCCGGGGCTGGGCGCCGGTGGGGGCGGCCAGGTGCAGGTCGAGGGGCTCGCGGGCCGAAAGGACGGCCACTGGGCCCGCGGCGGAGTCTGGGTCCGGGCCAGCCACCCCGGGAGCGTCTGGGGTGCGGCTGCCTTCCAGGGCCGCCTTCTGGCCGCCTGGCCGGCCGGGCCGGCGGGGAGCGACCCCGCCGGCGCGCGCCGTGGTGGGAGGGGCCTGAGGAGGTGGGGCCTGCAGCGGGGCCCGGCGGGGGCGGAGCCGGCGGCCCCCGCCGCGGGCGAGTAAAGGAGAAGGCGGGCGGAGCGGGAGGCAAAAAGCCTACAGCACCCGGTATTCCCAGGCGGTCTCCCATCCAAGTACTAACCAGGCCCGACCCTGCTTAGCTTCCGAGATCAGACGAGATCGGGCGCGTTCAGGGTGGTATGGCCCTAGACGGGGGCGGGGGGCCGCGGGCGGCCCCTTGAGGCCCAGTTTCGCTGGCGCTGGCGCCTTAACGCCAGCCTGGCGGCCAGCCCGCCCCGGCAGGGCCCCCTCGCCCGCCCAGGCAGGGGGAACGGAGGTCTCGGGTGTCGGGCGGCGGCGGAGGGTTTGGCGACCACCTCCCAGCCCAGGGCGGCCGTGACCCAGCAAACCCTTCGGCGCTTGGCGCCCCGCCCAAGATCCCGCACGTCGCTCACAGGGACGTGGCCCCGGAGGCTTCAGGGCCCGGGGCCCGCGGTCCCTTGGGCATCGGCCCTGCCCGCCCACGCGGCGCTAGGCGCAGCCCGGCCGCAGCCCGGGCCGGCCCTCCTGCCCGACAGCAGCCGGCCCGAAGCCACCGGGAGCCACCATTGAGTCGCCACGGCCCCTCAGCCCCGGCAAGGCCACCCTTGCCCCCACACCCCCCCCCCCCCGCCGAGCTCAGGACCCCGCCCCTGGTGGCCGGCAGGCCCGGGGAAGCGGCCCCTGCCCTCGATCCCGCTCCCGCACCCAACCGCGTTGACACGCCAGAGGGGCGGGGTGGTGGTGGGGCGGGGCTTTTGTCGGAGGGAGCTGTGGAGGGACACACCGGCACACAGGTGGCGGCGCCGGGGCTGGGCGCCGGTGGGGGCGGCCAGGTGCAGGTCGAGGGGCTCGCGGGCCGAAAGGACGGCCACTGGGCCCGCGGCGGAGTCTGGGTCCGGGCCAGCCACCCCGGGAGCGTCTGGGGTGCGGCTGCCTTCCAGGGCCGCCTTCTGGCCGCCTGGCCGGCCGGGCCGGCGGGGAGCGCCCCCGCCGGCGCGCGCCGTGGTGGGAGGGGCCTGAGGAGGTGGGGCCTGCAGCGGGGCCCGGCGGGGGCGGAGCCGGCGGCCCCCGCCGCGGGCGAGTAAAGGAGAAGGCGGGCGGAGCGGGAGGCAAAAAGCCTACAGCACCCGGTATTCCCAGGCGGTCTCCCATCCAAGTACTAACCAGGCCCGACCCTGCTTAGCTTCCGAGATCAGACGAGATCGGGCGCGTTCAGGGTGGTATGGCCCTAGACGGGGGCGGGGGGCCGCGGGCGGCCCCTTGAGGCCCAGTTTCGCTGGCGCTGGCGCCTTAACGCCAGCCTGGCGGCCAGCCCGCCCCGGCAGGGCCCCCTCGCCCGCCCAGGCAGGGGGAACGGAGGTCTCGGGTGTCGGGCGGCGGCGGAGGGTTTGGCGACCACCTCCCAGCCCAGGGCGGCCGTGACCCAGCAAACCCTTCGGCGCTTGGCGCCCCGCCCAAGATCCCGCACGTCGCTCACAGGGACGTGGCCCCGGAGGCTTCAGGGCCTGGGGCCCGCGGTCCCTTGGGCATCGGCCCTGCCCGCCCACGCGGCGCTAGGCGCAGCCCGGCCGCAGCCCGGGCCGGCCCTCCTGCCCGACAGCAGCCGGCCCGAAGCCACCGGGAGCCACCATTGAGTCGCCACGGCCCCTCAGCCCCGGCAAGGCCACCCTTGCCCCCACACCCCCCCCCCCCCGCCGAGCTCAGGACCCCGCCCCTGGTGGCCGGCAGGCCCGGGGAAGCGGCCCCTGCCCTCGATCCCGCTCCCGCACCCAACCGCGTTGACACGCCAGAGGGGCGGGGTGGTGGTGGGGCGGGGCTTTTGTCGGAGGGAGCTGTGGAGGGACACACCGGCACACAGGTGGCGGCGCCGGGGCTGGGCGCCGGTGGGGGCGGCCAGGTGCAGGTCGAGGGGCTCGCGGGCCGAAAGGACGGCCACTGGGCCCGCGGCGGAGTCTGGGTCCGGGCCAGCCACCCCGGGAGCGTCTGGGGTGCGGCTGCCTTCCAGGGCCGCCTTCTGGCCGCCTGGCCGGCCGGGCCGGCGGGGAGCGCCCCCGCCGGCGCTCGCCGTGGTGGGAGGGGCCTGAGGAGGTGGGGCCTGCAGCGGGGCCCGGCGGGGGCGGAGCCGGCGGCCCCCGCCGCGGGCGAGTAAAGGAGAAGGCGGGCGGAGCGGGAGGCAAAAAGCCTACAGCACCCGGTATTCCCAGGCGGTCTCCCATCCAAGTACTAACCAGGCCCGACCCTGCTTAGCTTCCGAGATCAGACGAGATCGGGCGCGTTCAGGGTGGTATGGCCCTAGACGGGGGCGGGGGGCCGCGGGCGGCCCCTTGAGGCCCAGTTTCGCTGGCGCTGGCGCCTTAACGCCAGCCTGGCGGCCAGCCCGCCCCGGCAGGGCCCCCTCGCCCGCCCAGGCAGGGGGAACGGAGGTCTCGGGTATCGGGCGGCGGCGGAGGGTTTGGCGACCACCTCCCAGCCCAGGGCGGCCGTGACCCAGCAAACCCTTCGGCGCTTGGCGCCCCGCCCAAGATCCCGCACGTCGCTCACAGGGACGTGGCCCCGGAGGCTTCAGGGCCCGGGGCCCGCGGTCCCTTGGGCATCGGCCCTGCCCGCCCACGCGGCGCTAGGCGCAGCCCGGCCGCAGCCCGGGCCGGCCCTCCTGCCCGACAGCAGCCGGCCCGAAGCCACCGGGAGCCACCATTGAGTCGCCACGGCCCCTCAGCCCCGGCAAGGCCACCCTTGCCCCCACACCCCCCCCCCCCCCCGCCGAGCTCAGGACCCCGCCCCTGGTGGCCGGCAGGCCCGGGGAAGCGGCCCCTGCCCTCGATCCCGCTCCCGCACCCAACCGCGTTGACACGCCAGAGGGGCGGGGTGGTGGTGGGGCGGGGCTTTTGTCGGAGGGAGCTGTGGAGGGACACACCGGCACACAGGTGGCGGCGCCGGGGCTGGGCGCCGGTGGGGGCGGCCAGGTGCAGGTCGAGGGGCTCGCGGGCCGAAAGGACGGCCACTGGGCCCGCGGCGGAGTCTGGGTCCGGGCCAGCCACCCCGGGAGCGTCTGGGGTGCGGCTGCCTTCCAGGGCCGCCTTCTGGCCGCCTGGCCGGCCGGGCCGGCGGGGAGCGCCCCCGCCGGCGCGCGCCGTGGTGGGAGGGGCCTGAGGAGGTGGGGCCTGCAGCGGGGCCCGGCGGGGGCGGAGCCGGCGGCCCCCGCCGCGGGCGAGTAAAGGAGAAGGCGGGCGGAGCGGGAGGCAAAAAGCCTACAGCACCCGGTATTCCCAGGCGGTCTCCCATCCAAGTACTAACCAGGCCCGACCCTGCTTAGCTTCCGAGATCAGACGAGATCGGGCGCGTTCAGGGTGGTATGGCCCTAGACGGGGGCGGGGGGCCGCGGGCGGCCCCTTGAGGCCCAGTTTCGCTGGCGCTGGCGCCTTAACGCCAGCCTGGCGGCCAGCCCGCCCCGGCAGGGCCCCCTCGCCCGCCCAGGCAGGGGGAACGGAGGTCTCGGGTATCGGGCGGCGGCGGAGGGTTTGGCGACCACCTCCCAGCCCAGGGCGGCCGTGACCCAGCAAACCCTTCGGCGCTTGGCGCCCCGCCCAAGATCCCGCACGTCGCTCACAGGGACGTGGCCCCGGAGGCTTCAGGGCCCGGGGCCCGCGGTCCCTTGGGCATCGGCCCTGCCCGCCCACGCGGCGCTAGGCGCAGCCCGGCCGCAGCCCGGGCCGGCCCTCCTGCCCGACAGCAGCCGGCCCGAAGCCACCGGGAGCCACCATTGAGTCGCCACGGCCCCTCAGCCCCGGCAAGGCCACCCTTGCCCCCACACCCCCCCCCCCCCCCGCCGAGCTCAGGACCCCGCCCCTGGTGGCCGGCAGGCCCGGGGAAGCGGCCCCTGCCCTCGATCCCGCTCCCGCACCCAACCGCGTTGACACGCCAGAGGGGCGGGGTGGTGGTGGGGCGGGGCTTTTGTCGGAGGGAGCTGTGGAGGGACACACCGGCACACAGGTGGCGGCGCCGGGGCTGGGCGCCGGTGGGGGCGGCCAGGTGCAGGTCGAGGGGCTCGCGGGCCGAAAGGACGGCCACTGGGCCCGCGGCGGAGTCTGGGTCCGGGCCAGCCACCCCGGGAGCGTCTGGGGTGCGGCTGCCTTCCAGGGCCGCCTTCTGGCCGCCTGGCCGGCCGGGCCGGCGGGGAGCGCCCCCGCCGGCGCGCGCCGTGGTGGGAGGGGCCTGAGGAGGTGGGGCCTGCAGCGGGGCCCGGCGGGGGCGGAGCCGGCGGCCCCCGCCGCGGGCGAGTAAAGGAGAAGGCGGGCGGAGCGGGAGGCAAAAAGCCTACAGCACCCGGTATTCCCAGGCGGTCTCCCATCCAAGTACTAACCAGGCCCGACCCTGCTTAGCTTCCGAGATCAGACGAGATCGGGCGCGTTCAGGGTGGTATGGCCGTAGACGGGGGCGGGGGGCCGCGGGCGGCCCCTTGAGGCCCAGTTTCGCTGGCGCTGGCGCCTTAACGCCAGCCTGGCGGCCAGCCCGCCCCGGCAGGGCCCCCTCGCCCGCCCAGGCAGGGGGAACGGAGGTCTCGGGTATCGGGCGGCGGCGGAGGGTTTGGCGACCACCTCCCAGCCCAGGGCGGCCGTGACCCAGCAAACCCTTCGGCGCTTGGCGCCCCGCCCAAGATCCCGCACGTCGCTCACAGGGACGTGGCCCCGGAGGCTTCAGGGCCCGGGGCCCGCGGTCCCTTGGGCATCGGCCCTGCCCGCCCACGCGGCGCTAGGCGCAGCCCGGCCGCAGCCCGGGCCGGCCCTCCTGCCCGACAGCAGCCGGCCCGAAGCCACCGGGAGCCACCATTGAGTCGCCACGGCCCCTCAGCCCCGGCAAGGCCACCCTTGCCCCCACACCCCCCCCCCCCCGCCGAGCTCAGGACCCCGCCCCTGGTGGCCGGCAGGCCCGGGGAAGCGGCCCCTGCCCTCGATCCCGCTCCCGCACCCAACCGCGTTGACACGCCAGAGGGGCGGGGTGGTGGTGGGGCGGGGCTTTTGTCGGAGGGAGCTGTGGAGGGACACACCGGCACACAGGTGGCGGCGCCGGGGCTGGGCGCCGGTGGGGGCGGCCAGGTGCAGGTCGAGGGGCTCGCGGGCCGAAAGGACGGCCACTGGGCCCGCGGCGGAGTCTGGGTCCGGGCCAGCCACCCCGGGAGCGTCTGGGGTGCGGCTGCCTTCCAGGGCCGCCTTCCGGCCGCCTGGCCGGCCGGGCCGGCGGGGAGCGCCCCCGCCGGCGCGCGCCGTGGTGGGAGGGGCCTGAGGAGGTGGGGCCTGCAGCGGGGCCCGGCGGGGGCGGAGCCGGCGGCCCCCGCCGCGGGCGAGTAAAGGAGAAGGCGGGCGGAGCGGGAGGCAAAAAGCCTACAGCACCCGGTATTCCCAGGCGGTCTCCCATCCAAGTACTAACCAGGCCCGACCCTGCTTAGCTTCCGAGATCAGACGAGATCGGGCGCGTTCAGGGTGGTATGGCCGTAGACGGGGGCGGGGGGCCGCGGGCGGCCCCTTGAGGCCCAGTTTCGCTGGCGCTGGCGCCTTAACGCCAGCCTGGCGGCCAGCCCGCCCCGGCAGGGCCCCCTCGCCCGCCCAGGCAGGGGGAACGGAGGTCTCGGGTATCGGGCGGCGGCGGAGGGTTTGGCGACCACCTCCCAGCCCAGGGCGGCCGTGACCCAGCAAACCCTTCGGCGCTTGGCGCCCCGCCCAAGATCCCGCACGTCGCTCACAGGGACGTGGCCCCGGAGGCTTCAGGGCCCGGGGCCCGCGGTCCCTTGGGCATCGGCCCTGCCCGCCCACGCGGCGCTAGGCGCAGCCCGGCCGCAGCCCGGGCCGGCCCTCCTGCCCGACAGCAGCCGGCCCGAAGCCACCGGGAGCCACCATTGAGTCGCCACGGCCCCTCAGCCCCGGCAAGGCCACCCTTGCCCCCACACCCCCCCCCCCCCCCGCCGAGCTCAGGACCCCGCCCCTGGTGGCCGGCAGGCCCGGGGAAGCGGCCCCTGCCCTCGATCCCGCTCCCGCACCCAACCGCGTTGACACGCCAGAGGGGCGGGGTGGTGGTGGGGCGGGGCTTTTGTCGGAGGGAGCTGTGGAGGGACACACCGGCACACAGGTGGCGGCGCCGGGGCTGGGCGCCGGTGGGGGCGGCCAGGTGCAGGTCGAGGGGCTCGCGGGCCGAAAGGACGGCCACTGGGCCCGCGGCGGAGTCTGGGTCCGGGCCAGCCACCCCGGGAGCGTCTGGGGTGCGGCTGCCTTCCAGGGCCGCCTTCTGGCCGCCTGGCCGGCCGGGCCGGCGGGGAGCGCCCCCGCCGGCGCGCGCCGTGGTGGGAGGGGCCTGAGGAGGTGGGGCCTGCAGCGGGGCCCGGCGGGGGCGGAGCCGGCGGCCCCCGCCGCGGGCGAGTAAAGGAGAAGGCGGGCGGAGCGGGAGGCAAAAAGCCTACAGCACCCGGTATTCCCAGGCGGTCTCCCATCCAAGTACTAACCAGGCCCGACCCTGCTTAGCTTCCGAGATCAGACGAGATCGGGCGCGTTCAGGGTGGTATGGCCCTAGACGGGGGCGGGGGGCCGCGGGCGGCCCCTTGAGGCCCAGTTTCGCTGGCGCTGGCGCCTTAACGCCAGCCTGGCGGCCAGCCCGCCCCGGCAGGGCCCCCTCGCCCGCCCAGGCAGGGGGAACGGAGGTCTCGGGTATCGGGCGGCGGCGGAGGGTTTGGCGACCACCTCCCAGCCCAGGGCGGCCGTGACCCAGCAAACCCTTCGGCGCTTGGCGCCCCGCCCAAGATCCCGCACGTCGCTCACAGGGACGTGGCCCCGGAGGCTTCAGGGCCCGGGGCCCGCGGTCCCTTGGGCATCGGCCCTGCCCGCCCACGCGGCGCTAGGCGCAGCCCGGCCGCAGCCCGGGCCGGCCCTCCTGCCCGACAGCAGCCGGCCCGAAGCCACCGGGAGCCACCATTGAGTCGCCACGGCCCCTCAGCCCCGGCAAGGCCACCCTTGCCCCCACACCCCCCCCCCCCCCGCCGAGCTCAGGACCCCGCCCCTGGTGGCCGGCAGGCCCGGGGAAGCGGCCCCTGCCCTCGATCCCGCTCCCGCACCCAACCGCGTTGACACGCCAGAGGGGCGGGGTGGTGGTGGGGCGGGGCTTTTGTCGGAGGGAGCTGTGGAGGGACACACCGGCACACAGGTGGCGGCGCCGGGGCTGGGCGCCGGTGGGGGCGGCCAGGTGCAGGTCGAGGGGCTCGCGGGCCGAAAGGACGGCCACTGGGCCCGCGGCGGAGTCTGGGTCCGGGCCAGCCACCCCGGGAGCGTCTGGGGTGCGGCTGCCTTCCAGGGCCGCCTTCTGGCCGCCTGGCCGGCCGGGCCGGCGGGGAGCGCCCCCGCCGGCGCGCGCCGTGGTGGGAGGGGCCTGAGGAGGTGGGGCCTGCAGCGGGGCCCGGCGGGGGCGGAGCCGGCGGCCCCCGCCGCGGGCGAGTAAAGGAGAAGGCGGGCGGAGCGGGAGGCAAAAAGCCTACAGCACCCGGTATTCCCAGGCGGTCTCCCATCCAAGTACTAACCAGGCCCGACCCTGCTTAGCTTCCGAGATCAGACGAGATCGGGCGCGTTCAGGGTGGTATGGCCCTAGACGGGGGCGGGGGGCCGCGGGCGGCCCCTTGAGGCCCAGTTTCGCTGGCGCTGGCGCCTTAACGCCAGCCTGGCGGCCAGCCCGCCCCGGCAGGGCCCCCTCGCCCGCCCAGGCAGGGGGAACGGAGGTCTCGGGTGTCGGGCGGCGGCGGAGGGTTTGGCGACCACCTCCCAGCCCAGGGCGGCCGTGACCCAGCAAACCCTTCGGCGCTTGGCGCCCCGCCCAAGATCCCGCACGTCGCTCACAGGGACGTGGCCCCGGAGGCTTCAGGGCCCGGGGCCCGCGGTCCCTTGGGCATCGGCCCTGCCCGCCCACGCGGCGCTAGGCGCAGCCCGGCCGCAGCCCGGGCCGGCCCTCCTGCCCGACAGCAGCCGGCCCGAAGCCACCGGGAGCCACCATTGAGTCGCCACGGCCCCTCAGCCCCGGCAAGGCCACCCTTGCCCCCACACCCCCCCCCCCCCGCCGAGCTCAGGACCCCGCCCCTGGTGGCCGGCAGGCCCGGGGAAGCGGCCCCTGCCCTCGATCCCGCTCCCGCACCCAACCGCGTTGACACGCCAGAGGGGCGGGGTGGTGGTGGGGCGGGGCTTTTGTCGGAGGGAGCTGTGGAGGGACACACCGGCACACAGGTGGCGGCGCCGGGGCTGGGCGCCGGTGGGGGCGGCCAGGTGCAGGTCGAGGGGCTCGCGGGCCGAAAGGACGGCCACTGGGCCCGCGGCGGAGTCTGGGTCCGGGCCAGCCACCCCGGGAGCGTCTGGGGTGCGGCTGCCTTCCAGGGCCGCCTTCTGGCCGCCTGGCCGGCCGGGCCGGCGGGGAGCGCCCCCGCCGGCGCGCGCCGTGGTGGGAGGGGCCTGAGGAGGTGGGGCCTGCAGCGGGGCCCGGCGGGGGCGGAGCCGGCGGCCCCCGCCGCGGGCGAGTAAAGGAGAAGGCGGGCGGAGCGGGAGGCAAAAAGCCTACAGCACCCGGTATTCCCAGGCGGTCTCCCATCCAAGTACTAACCAGGCCCGACCCTGCTTAGCTTCCGAGATCAGACGACATCGGGCGCGTTCAGGGTGGTATGGCCCTAGACGGGGGCGGGGGGCCGCGGGCGGCCCCTTGAGGCCCAGTTTCGCTGGCGCTGGCGCCTTAACGCCAGCCTGGCGGCCAGCCCGCCCCGGCAGGGCCCCCTCGCCCGCCCAGGCAGGGGGAACGGAGGTCTCGGGTGTCGGGCGGCGGCGGAGGGTTTGGCGACCACCTCCCAGCCCAGGGCGGCCGTGACCCAGCAAACCCTTCGGCGCTTGGCGCCCCGCCCAAGATCCCGCACGTCGCTCACAGGGACGTGGCCCCGGAGGCTTCAGGGCCCGGGGCCCGCGGTCCCTTGGGCATCGGCCCTGCCCGCCCACGCGGCGCTAGGCGCAGCCCGGCCGCAGCCCGGGCCGGCCCTCCTGCCCGACAGCAGCCGGCCCGAAGCCACCGGGAGCCACCATTGAGTCGCCACGGCCCCTCAGCCCCGGCAAGGCCACCCTTGCCCCCACACCGCCCCCCCCCGCCGAGCTCAGGACCCCGCCCCTGGTGGCCGGCAGGCCCGGGGAAGCGGCCCCTGCCCTCGATCCCGCTCCCGCACCCAACCGCGTTGACACGCCAGAGGGGCGGGGTGGTGGTGGGGCGGGGCTTTTGTCGGAGGGAGCTGTGGAGGGACACACCGGCACACAGGTGGCGGCGCCGGGGCTGGGCGCCGGTGGGGGCGGCCAGGTGCAGGTCGAGGGGCTCGCGGGCCGAAAGGACGGCCACTGGGCCCGCGGCGGAGTCTGGGTCCGGGCCAGCCACCCCGGGAGCGTCTGGGGTGCGGCTGCCTTCCAGGGCCGCCTTCTGGCCGCCTGGCCGGCCGGGCCGGCGGGGAGCGCCCCCGCCGGCGCGCGCCGTGGTGGGAGGGGCCTGAGGAGGTGGGGCCTGCAGCGGGGCCCGGCGGGGGCGGAGCCGGCGGCCCCCGCCGCGGGCGAGTAAAGGAGAAGGCGGGCGGAGCGGGAGGCAAAAAGCCTACAGCACCCGGTATTCCCAGGCGGTCTCCCATCCAAGTACTAACCAGGCCCGACCCTGCTTAGCTTCCGAGATCAGACGAGATCGGGCGCGTTCAGGGTGGTATGGCCCTAGACGGGGGCGGGGGGCCGCGGGCGGCCCCTTGAGGCCCAGTTTCGCTGGCGCTGGCGCCTTAACGCCAGCCTGGCGGCCAGCCCGCCCCGGCAGGGCCCCCTCGCCCGCCCAGGCAGGGGGAACGGAGGTCTCGGGTATCGGGCGGCGGCGGAGGGTTTGGCGACCACCTCCCAGCCCAGGGCGGCCGTGACCCAGCAAACCCTTCGGCGCTTGGCGCCCCGCCCAAGATCCCGCACGTCGCTCACAGGGACGTGGCCCCGGAGGCTTCAGGGCCCGGGGCCCGCGGTCCCTTGGGCATCGGCCCTGCCCGCCCACGCGGCGCTAGGCGCAGCCCGGCCGCAGCCCGGGCCGGCCCTCCTGCCCGACAGCAGCCGGCCCGAAGCCACCGGGAGCCACCATTGAGTCGCCACGGCCCCTCAGCCCCGGCAAGGCCACCCTTGCCCCCACACCCCCCCCCCCCCCGCCGAGCTCAGGACCCCGCCCCTGGTGGCCGGCAGGCCCGGGGAAGCGGCCCCTGCCCTCGATCCCGCTCCCGCACCCAACCGCGTTGACACGCCAGAGGGGCGGGGTGGTGGTGGGGCGGGGCTTTTGTCGGAGGGAGCTGTGGAGGGACACACCGGCACACAGGTGGCGGCGCCGGGGCTGGGCGCCGGTGGGGGCGGCCAGGTGCAGGTCGAGGGGCTCGCGGGCCGAAAGGACGGCCACTGGGCCCGCGGCGGAGTCTGGGTCCGGGCCAGCCACCCCGGGAGCGTCTGGGGTGCGGCTGCCTTCCAGGGCCGCCTTCTGGCCGCCTGGCCGGCCGGGCCGGCGGGGAGCGCCCCCGCCGGCGCTCGCCGTGGTGGGAGGGGCCTGAGGAGGTGGGGCCTGCAGCGGGGCCCGGCGGGGGCGGAGCCGGCGGCCCCCGCCGCGGGCGAGTAAAGGAGAAGGCGGGCGGAGCGGGAGGCAAAAAGCCTACAGCACCCGGTATTCCCAGGCGGTCTCCCATCCAAGTACTAACCAGGCCCGACCCTGCTTAGCTTCCGAGATCAGACGAGATCGGGCGCGTTCAGGGTGGTATGGCCCTAGACGGGGGCGGGGGGCCGCGGGCGGCCCCTTGAGGCCCAGTTTCGCTGGCGCTGGCGCCTTAACGCCAGCCTGGCGGCCAGCCCGCCCCGGCAGGGCCCCCTCGCCCGCCCAGGCAGGGGGAACGGAGGTCTCGGGTATCGGGCGGCGGCGGAGGGTTTGGCGACCACCTCCCAGCCCAGGGCGGCCGTGACCCAGCAAACCCTTCGGCGCTTGGCGCCCCGCCCAAGATCCCGCACGTCGCTCACAGGGACGTGGCCCCGGAGGCTTCAGGGCCCGGGGCCCGCGGTCCCTTGGGCATCGGCCCTGCCCGCCCACGCGGCGCTAGGCGCAGCCCGGCCGCAGCCCGGGCCGGCCCTCCTGCCCGACAGCAGCCGGCCCGAAGCCACCGGGAGCCACCATTGAGTCGCCACGGCCCCTCAGCCCCGGCAAGGCCACCCTTGCCCCCACACCCCCCCCCCCCCCCGCCGAGCTCAGGACCCCGCCCCTGGTGGCCGGCAGGCCCGGGGAAGCGGCCCCTGCCCTCGATCCCGCTCCCGCACCCAACCGCGTTGACACGCCAGAGGGGCGGGGTGGTGGTGGGGCGGGGCTTTTGTCGGAGGGAGCTGTGGAGGGACACACCGGCACACAGGTGGCGGCGCCGGGGCTGGGCGCCGGTGGGGGCGGCCAGGTGCAGGTCGAGGGGCTCGCGGGCCGAAAGGACGGCCACTGGGCCCGCGGCGGAGTCTGGGTCCGGGCCAGCCACCCCGGGAGCGTCTGGGGTGCGGCTGCCTTCCAGGGCCGCCTTCTGGCCGCCTGGCCGGCCGGGCCGGCGGGGAGCGCCCCCGCCGGCGCGCGCCGTGGTGGGAGGGGCCTGAGGAGGTGGGGCCTGCAGCGGGGCCCGGCGGGGGCGGAGCCGGCGGCCCCCGCCGCGGGCGAGTAAAGGAGAAGGCGGGCGGAGCGGGAGGCAAAAAGCCTACAGCACCCGGTATTCCCAGGCGGTCTCCCATCCAAGTACTAACCAGGCCCGACCCTGCTTAGCTTCCGAGATCAGACGAGATCGGGCGCGTTCAGGGTGGTATGGCCCTAGACGGGGGCGGGGGGCCGCGGGCGGCCCCTTGAGGCCCAGTTTCGCTGGCGCTGGCGCCTTAACGCCAGCCTGGCGGCCAGCCCGCCCCGGCAGGGCCCCCTCGCCCGCCCAGGCAGGGGGAACGGAGGTCTCGGGTATCGGGCGGCGGCGGAGGGTTTGGCGACCACCTCCCAGCCCAGGGCGGCCGTGACCCAGCAAACCCTTCGGCGCTTGGCGCCCCGCCCAAGATCCCGCACGTCGCTCACAGGGACGTGGCCCCGGAGGCTTCAGGGCCCGGGGCCCGCGGTCCCTTGGGCATCGGCCCTGCCCGCCCACGCGGCGCTAGGCGCAGCCCGGCCGCAGCCCGGGCCGGCCCTCCTGCCCGACAGCAGCCGGCCCGAAGCCACCGGGAGCCACCATTGAGTCGCCACGGCCCCTCAGCCCCGGCAAGGCCACCCTTGCCCCCACACCCCCCCCCCCCCGCCGAGCTCAGGACCCCGCCCCTGGTGGCCGGCAGGCCCGGGGAAGCGGCCCCTGCCCTCGATCCCGCTCCCGCACCCAACCGCGTTGACACGCCAGAGGGGCGGGGTGGTGGTGGGGCGGGGCTTTTGTCGGAGGGAGCTGTGGAGGGACACACCGGCACACAGGTGGCGGCGCCGGGGCTGGGCGCCGGTGGGGGCGGCCAGGTGCAGGTCGAGGGGCTCGCGGGCCGAAAGGACGGCCACTGGGCCCGCGGCGGAGTCTGGGTCCGGGCCAGCCACCCCGGGAGCGTCTGGGGTGCGGCTGCCTTCCAGGGCCGCCTTCTGGCCGCCTGGCCGGCCGGGCCGGCGGGGAGCGCCCCCGCCGGCGCGCGCCGTGGTGGGAGGGGCCTGAGGAGGTGGGGCCTGCAGCGGGGCCCGGCGGGGGCGGAGCCGGCGGCCCCCGCCGCGGGCGAGTAAAGGAGAAGGCGGGCGGAGCGGGAGGCAAAAAGCCTACAGCACCCGGTATTCCCAGGCGGTCTCCCATCCAAGTACTAACCAGGCCCGACCCTGCTTAGCTTCCGAGATCAGACGACATCGGGCGCGTTCAGGGTGGTATGGCCCTAGACGGGGGCGGGGGGCCGCGGGCGGCCCCTTGAGGCCCAGTTTCGCTGGCGCTGGCGCCTTAACGCCAGCCTGGCGGCCAGCCCGCCCCGGCAGGGCCCCCTCGCCCGCCCAGGCAGGGGGAACGGAGGTCTCGGGTGTCGGGCGGCGGCGGAGGGTTTGGCGACCACCTCCCAGCCCAGGGCGGCCGTGACCCAGCAAACCCTTCGGCGCTTGGCGCCCCGCCCAAGATCCCGCACGTCGCTCACAGGGACGTGGCCCCGGAGGCTTCAGGGCCCGGGGCCCGCGGTCCCTTGGGCATCGGCCCTGCCCGCCCACGCGGCGCTAGGCGCAGCCCGGCCGCAGCCCGGGCCGGCCCTCCTGCCCGACAGCAGCCGGCCCGAAGCCACCGGGAGCCACCATTGAGTCGCCACGGCCCCTCAGCCCCGGCAAGGCCACCCTTGCCCCCACACCGCCCCCCCCCGCCGAGCTCAGGACCCCGCCCCTGGTGGCCGGCAGGCCCGGGGAAGCGGCCCCTGCCCTCGATCCCGCTCCCGCACCCAACCGCGTTGACACGCCAGAGGGGCGGGGTGGTGGTGGGGCGGGGCTTTTGTCGGAGGGAGCTGTGGAGGGACACACCGGCACACAGGTGGCGGCGCCGGGGCTGGGCGCCGGTGGGGGCGGCCAGGTGCAGGTCGAGGGGCTCGCGGGCCGAAAGGACGGCCACTGGGCCCGCGGCGGAGTCTGGGTCCGGGCCAGCCACCCCGGGAGCGTCTGGGGTGCGGCTGCCTTCCAGGGCCGCCTTCTGGCCGCCTGGCCGGCCGGGCCGGCGGGGAGCGCCCCCGCCGGCGCGCGCCGTGGTGGGAGGGGCCTGAGGAGGTGGGGCCTGCAGCGGGGCCCGGCGGGGGCGGAGCCGGCGGCCCCCGCCGCGGGCGAGTAAAGGAGAAGGCGGGCGGAGCGGGAGGCAAAAAGCCTACAGCACCCGGTATTCCCAGGCGGTCTCCCATCCAAGTACTAACCAGGCCCGACCCTGCTTAGCTTCCGAGATCAGACGAGATCGGGCGCGTTCAGGGTGGTATGGCCCTAGACGGGGGCGGGGGGCCGCGGGCGGCCCCTTGAGGCCCAGTTTCGCTGGCGCTGGCGCCTTAACGCCAGCCTGGCGGCCAGCCCGCCCCGGCAGGGCCCCCTCGCCCGCCCAGGCAGGGGGAACGGAGGTCTCGGGTATCGGGCGGCGGCGGAGGGTTTGGCGACCACCTCCCAGCCCAGGGCGGCCGTGACCCAGCAAACCCTTCGGCGCTTGGCGCCCCGCCCAAGATCCCGCACGTCGCTCACAGGGACGTGGCCCCGGAGGCTTCAGGGCCCGGGGCCCGCGGTCCCTTGGGCATCGGCCCTGCCCGCCCACGCGGCGCTAGGCGCAGCCCGGCCGCAGCCCGGGCCGGCCCTCCTGCCCGACAGCAGCCGGCCCGAAGCCACCGGGAGCCACCATTGAGTCGCCACGGCCCCTCAGCCCCGGCAAGGCCACCCTTGCCCCCACACCCCCCCCCCCCCCCGCCGAGCTCAGGACCCCGCCCCTGGTGGCCGGCAGGCCCGGGGAAGCGGCCCCTGCCCTCGATCCCGCTCCCGCACCCAACCGCGTTGACACGCCAGAGGGGCGGGGTGGTGGTGGGGCGGGGCTTTTGTCGGAGGGAGCTGTGGAGGGACACACCGGCACACAGGTGGCGGCGCCGGGGCTGGGCGCCGGTGGGGGCGGCCAGGTGCAGGTCGAGGGGCTCGCGGGCCGAAAGGACGGCCACTGGGCCCGCGGCGGAGTCTGGGTCCGGGCCAGCCACCCCGGGAGCGTCTGGGGTGCGGCTGCCTTCCAGGGCCGCCTTCTGGCCGCCTGGCCGGCCGGGCCGGCGGGGAGCGCCCCCGCCGGCGCGCGCCGTGGTGGGAGGGGCCTGAGGAGGTGGGGCCTGCAGCGGGGCCCGGCGGGGGCGGAGCCGGCGGCCCCCGCCGCGGGCGAGTAAAGGAGAAGGCGGGCGGAGCGGGAGGCAAAAAGCCTACAGCACCCGGTATTCCCAGGCGGTCTCCCATCCAAGTACTAACCAGGCCCGACCCTGCTTAGCTTCCGAGATCAGACGAGATCGGGCGCGTTCAGGGTGGTATGGCCCTAGACGGGGGCGGGGGGCCGCGGGCGGCCCCTTGAGGCCCAGTTTCGCTGGCGCTGGCGCCTTAACGCCAGCCTGGCGGCCAGC
>NW_028132487.1:0-39113 GCF_964374135.1 Grampus griseus | reverse complement strand
CCTAACCCTAACCCTAACCCTAACCCTAACCCTAACCCTAACCCTAACCCTAACCCTAACCCTAACCCTAACCCTAACCCTAACCCTAACCCTAACCCTAACCCTAACCCTAACCCTAACCCTAACCCTAACCCTAACCCTAACCCTAACCCTAACCCTAACCCTAACCCTAACCCTAACCCTAACCCTAACCCTAACCCTAACCCTAACCCTAACCCTAACCCTAACCCTAACCCTAACCCTAACCCTAACCCTAACCCTAACCCAACCCTAACCCTAACCCTAACCCTAACCCTAACCCTAACCCTAACCCTAACCCTAACCCTAACCCTAACCCTAACCCTAACCCTAACCCTAACCCTAACCCTAACCCTAACCCTAACCCTAACCCTAACCCTAACCCTAACCCTAACCCTAACCCTAACCCTAACCCTAACCCTAACCCTAACCCTAACCCTAACCCTAACCCTAACCCTAACCCTAACCCTAACCCTAACCCTAACCCTAACCCTAACCCTAACCCTAACCCTAACCCTAACCCTAACCCTAACCCTAACCCTAACCCTAACCCTAACCCTAACCCTAACCCTAACCCTAACCCTAACCCTAACCCTAACCCTAACCCTAACCCTAACCCTAACCCTAACCCTAACCCTAACCCTAACCCTAACCCTAACCCTAACCCTAACCCTAACCCTAACCCTAACCCTAACCCTAACCCTAACCCTAACCCTAACCCTAACCCTAACCCTAACCCTAACCCTAACCCTAACCCTAACCCTAACCCTAACCCTAACCCTAACCCTAACCCTAACCCTAACCCTAACCCTAACCCTAACCCTAACCCTAACCCTAACCCTAACCCTAACCCTAACCCTAACCCTAACCCTAACCCTAACCCTAACCCTAACCCTAACCCTAACCCTAACCCTAACCCTAACCCTAACCCTAACCCTAACCCTAACCCTAACCCTAACCCTAACCCTAACCCTAACCCTAACCCTAACCCTAACCCTAACCCTAACCCTAACCCTAACCCTAACCCTAACCCTAACCCTAACCCTAACCCTAACCCTAACCCTAACCCTAACCCTAACCCTAACCCTAACCCTAACCCTAACCCTAACCCTAACCCTAACCCTAACCCTAACCCTAACCCTAACCCTAACCCTAACCCTAACCCTAACCCTAACCCTAACCCTAACCCTAACCCTAACCCTAACCCTAACCCTAACCCTAACCCTAACCCTAACCCTAACCCTAACCCTAACCCTAACCCTAACCCTAACCCTAACCCTAACCCTAACCCTAACCCTAACCCTAACCCTAACCCTAACCCTAACCCTAACCCTAACCCTAACCCTAACCCTAACCCTAACCCTAACCCTAACCCTAACCCTAACCCTAACCCTAACCCTAACCCTAACCCTAACCCTAACCCTAACCCTAACCCTAACCCTAACCCTAACCCTAACCCTAACCCTAACCCTAACCCTAACCCTAACCCTAACCCTAACCCTAACCCTAACCCTAACCCTAACCCTAACCCTAACCCTAACCCTAACCCTAACCCTAACCCTAACCCTAACCCTAACCCTAACCCTAACCCTAACCCTAACCCTAACCCTAACCCTAACCCTAACCCTAACCCTAACCCTAACCCTAACCCTAACCCTAACCCTAACCCTAACCCTAACCCTAACCCTAACCCTAACCCTAACCCTAACCCTAACCCTAACCCTAACCCTAACCCTAACCCTAACCCTAACCCTAACCCTAACCCTAACCCTAACCCTAACCCTAACCCTAACCCTAACCCTAACCCTAACCCTAACCCTAACCCTAACCCTAACCCTAACCCTAACCCTAACCCTAACCCTAACCCTAACCCTAACCCTAACCCTAACCCTAACCCTAACCCTAACCCTAACCCTAACCCTAACCCTAACCCTAACCCTAACCCTAACCCTAACCCTAACCCTAACCCTAACCCTAACCCTAACCCTAACCCTAACCCTAACCCTAACCCTAACCCTAACCCTAACCCTAACCCTAACCCTAACCCTAACCCTAACCCTAACCCTAACCCTAACCCTAACCCTAACCCTAACCCTAACCCTAACCCTAACCCTAACCCTAACCCTAACCCTAACCCTAACCCTAACCCTAACCCTAACCCTAACCCTAACCCTAACCCTAACCCTAACCCTAACCCTAACCCTAACCCTAACCCTAACCCTAACCCTAACCCTAACCCTAACCCTAACCCTAACCCTAACCCTAACCCTAACCCTAACCCTAACCCTAACCCTAACCCTAACCCTAACCCTAACCCTAACCCTAACCCTAACCCTAACCCTAACCCTAACCCTAACCCTAACCCTAACCCTAACCCTAACCCTAACCCTAACCCTAACCCTAACCCTAACCCTAACCCTAACCCTAACCCTAACCCTAACCCTAACCCTAACCCTAACCCTAACCCTAACCCTAACCCTAACCCTAACCCTAACCCTAACCCTAACCCTAACCCTAACCCTAACCCTAACCCTAACCCTAACCCTAACCCTAACCCTAACCCTAACCCTAACCCTAACCCTAACCCTAACCCTAACCCTAACCCTAACCCTAACCCTAACCCTAACCCTAACCCTAACCCTAACCCTAACCCTAACCCTAACCCTAACCCTAACCCTAACCCTAACCCTAACCCTAACCCTAACCCTAACCCTAACCCTAACCCTAACCCTAACCCTAACCTAACCCTAAACCGTACCCGTCCCCTAACCCTAACCCTAACCCTAACCCTAACCCTAACCCTAACCCTAACCCTAACCCTAACCCTAACCCTAACCCTAACCCTAACCCTAACCCTAACCCTAACCCTAACCCTAACCCTAACCCTAACCCTAACCCTAACCCTAACCCTAACCCTAACCCTAACCCTAACCCTAACCCTAACCCTAACCCTAACCCTAACCCTAACCCTAACCCTAACCCTAACCCTAACCCTAACCCTAACCCTAACCCTAACCCTAACCCTAACCCTAACCCTAACCCTAACCCTAACCCTAACCCTAACCCTAACCCTAACCCTAACCCTAACCCTAACCCTAACCCTAACCCTAACCCTAACCCTAACCCTAACCCTAACCCTAACCCTAACCCTAACCCTAACCCTAACCCTAACCCTAACCCTAACCCTAACCCTAACCCTAACCCTAACCCTAACCCTAACCCTAACCCTAACCCTAACCCTAACCCTAACCCTAACCCTAACCCTAACCCTAACCCTAACCCTAACCCTAACCCTAACCCTAACCCTAACCCTAACCCTAACCCTAACCCTAACCCTAACCCTAACCCTAACCCTAACCCTAACCCTAACCCTAACCCTAACCCTAACCCTAACCCTAACCCTAACCCTAACCCTAACCCTAACCCTAACCCTAACCCTAACCCTAACCCTAACCCTAACCCTAACCCTAACCCTAACCCTAACCCTAACCCTAACCCTAACCCTAACCCTAACCCTAACCCTAACCCTAACCCTAACCCTAACCCTAACCCTAACCCTAACCCTAACCCTAACCCTAACCCTAACCCTAACCCTAACCCTAACCCTAACCCTAACCCTAACCCTAACCCTAACCCTAACCCTAACCCTAACCCTAACCCTAACCCTAACCCTAACCCTAACCCTAACCCTAACCCTAACCCTAACCCTAACCCTAACCCTAACCCTAACCCTAACCCTAACCCTAACCCTAACCCTAACCCTAACCCTAACCCTAACCCTAACCCTAACCCTAACCCTAACCCTAACCCTAACCCTAACCCTAACCCTAACCCTAACCCTAACCCTAACCCTAACCCTAACCCTAACCCTAACCCTAACCCTAACCCTAACCCTAACCCTAACCCTAACCCTAACCCCTAACCCTAACCCTAACCCTAACCCTAACCCTAACCCTAACCCTAACCCTAACCCTAACCCTAACCCTAACCCTAACCCTAACCCTAACCCTAACCCTAACCCTAACCCTAACCCTAACCCTAACCCTAACCCTAACCCTAACCCTAACCCTAACCCTAACCCTAACCCTAACCCTAACCCTAACCCTAACCCTAACCCTAACCCTAACCCTAACCCTAACCCTAACCCTAACCCTAACCCTAACCCTAACCCTAACCCTAACCCTAACCCTAACCCTAACCCTAACCCTAACCCTAACCCTAACCCTAACCCTAACCCTAACCCTAACCCTAACCCTAACCCTAACCCTAACCCTAACCCTAACCCTAACCCTAACCCTAACCCTAACCCTAACCCTAACCCTAACCCTAACCCTAACCCTAACCTAACCCTAACCCTAACCCTAACCCTAACCCTAACCCTAACCCTAACCCCCTAACCCTAACCCTAACCCTAACCCTAACCCTAACCCTAACCCTAACCCTAACCCTAACCCCTAACCCTAACCCTAACCCTAACCCTAACCCTAACCCTAACCCTAACCCTAACCCTAACCCTAACCCTAACCCTAACCCTAACCCTAACCCTAACCCTAACCCTAACCCTAACCCTAACCCTAACCCTAACCCTAACCCTAACCCTAACCCTAACCCTAACCCTAACCCTAACCCTAACCCTAACCCTAACCCTAACCCTAACCCTAACCCTAACCCTAACCCTAACCCTAACCCTAACCCTAACCCTAACCCTAACCCTAACCCTAACCCTAACCCTAACCCTAACCCTAACCCTAACCCTAACCCTAACCCTAACCCTAACCCTAACCCTAACCCTAACCCTAACCCTAACCCTAACCCTAACCCTAACCCTAACCCTAACCCTAACCCTAACCCTAACCCTAACCCTAACCCTAACCCTAACCCTAACCCTAACCCTAACCCTAACCCTAACCCTAACCCTAACCCTAACCCTAACCCTAACCCTAACCCTAACCCTAACCCTAACCCTAACCCTAACCCTAACCCTAACCCTAACCCTAACCCTAACCCTAACCCTAACCCTAACCCTAACCCTAACCCTAACCCTAACCCTAACCCTAACCCTAACCCTAACCCTAACCCTAACCCTAACCCTAACCCTAACCCTAACCCTAACCCTAACCCTAACCCTAACCCTAACCCTAACCCTAACCCTAACCCTAACCCTAACCCTAACCCTAACCCTAACCCCTAACCCTAACCCTAACCCTAACCCTAACCCTAACCCTAACCCTAACCCTAACCCTAACCCTAACCCTAACCCTAACCCTAACCCTAACCCTAACCCTAACCCTAACCCTAACCCTAACCCTAACCCTAACCCTAACCCTAACCCTAACCCTAACCCTAACCTGGACCCTAAACCGTCCCCGTCCCCTAACCCTAACCCTAGCCCGAACCCTAACCCTAACCCTTCCCCGAAGCCTGACCCTCACCCGTCCCCTAATCCTAACCCGTACGCTGACACTAACCCGCGCCCTCACACGTACGCTCCCCGTAAAGCGTTGTCGTACCCTCACCTGGACCCTAAACCGTCCCCGTCCCCTAACCCTAACCCTAGCCCGAACCCTAACCCTAACCCTTCCCAGAAGCCTGACCCTCACCCGTCTCCTAATCCTAACCCGTACGCTGACACTAACCCGCGCCCTCACACGTACGCTCCCCCTAAAGCGTTGTCGTACCCTCACCTGGACCCTAAACCGTCCCCGTCCCCTAACCCTAACCCTAGCCCGAACCCTAACCTTAACCCTTCCCCGAAGCCTGACCCTCACCCGTCCCCTAATCCTAACCCGTACGCTGGCACTAACCCGTGCCCTCACACGTACGCTCCCCCTAAAGCGTTGTCGTACCCTCACCTGGACCCTAAACCGTCCCCGTCCCCTAACCCTAACCCTAGCCCGAACACTAACCCTAACCCTTCCCCGAAGCCTGACCCTCACCCGTCCCCTAATCCTAACCTGTACGCTGACACTAACCCGCGCCCTCACACGTACGCTCCCCCTAAAGCGTTGTCGTACCCTCACCTGGACCCTAAACCGTCCCCGTCCCCTAACCCTAACCCTAGCCCGAACCCTAATCCTAACACTTCCCCGAAGCCTGACCCTCACCCGTCCCCTAATCCTAACCCGTACGCTGACACTAAACCGCGCCCTCACACGTACGCTCCCCCTAAAGCGTTGTCGTACCCTCACCTGGACGCTAAACCGTCCCCGTCCCCTAACCCTAACCCTAGGCGAACCCTAACCCTAACCCTTCCCCGAAGCCTGACCCTCACCCGTCCCCTAATCCTAACCCCTACGCTGACACTAACCCGCGCCCTCACACGTACGCTCCCCCTAAAGCGTTGTCGTACCCTCACCTGGACCCTAAACCGTCCCCGTCCCCTTACCCTAACCCTAGCCCGAACCCTAACCCTAACCCTTCCCCGAAGCCTGACCCTCACCCGTCCCCTAATCCTAACCCGTACGCTGACACTAACCCGCGCCCTCACACGTACGCTCCCCCTAAAGCGTTGTCGTACCCTCACCTGGACCCTAAACCGTCCCCGTCCCCTAACCCTAACCCTAGCCCGAACCCTAACCCTAACCCTTCCCCGAAGCCTGACCCTCACACGGCCCCTTATACTAACCCGTACGCTGACACTAACCCGCGCCCTCACACGTACGCTCCCCCTAAAGCGTTGTCGTACCCTCACCTGGACCCTAAACCGTCCCCGTCCCCTAACCCTAACCCTAGCCCGAACCCTAACCCTAACCCTTCCCCGAAGCCTGACCCTCACACGTCCCCTAATCCTAACCTGTACCCTGACACTAACCCGCGCCTTCACACGTACGCTCCCCCTAAAGCGTTGTCGTACCCTCACCTGGACCCTAAACCGTCCCCGTCCCCTAACCCTAACCCTAGCCCGAACCCTAACCCTAACCCTTCCCCGAAGCCTGACCCTCACCCGTCCCCTAATCCTAACCCGTACGCTGACACTAACCCGCGCCCTCACACGTACGCTCCCCCTAAAGCGTTGTCGAACCCTCACCTGGACCCTAAACCGTCCCCGTCCCCTAACCCTAACCCTAGCCCGAACCCTAACCCTAACCCTTCCCCGAAGCCTGACCCTCACCCGTCCCCTAATCCTAACCCGTAGGCTGACACTAACCCGCGCCCTCACACGTACGCTCCCCCTAAAGCGTTGTCGTACCCTCACCTGGACCCTAAACCGTCCCCGTCCCCTAACCCTAACCCTAGCCCGAACCCTAACCCTAACCCTTCCCCGAAGCCTGACCCTCACCCGTCCCCTAATCCTAACCCGTACGCTGAAACTAACCCGTGCCCTCACACGTACGCTCCCCCTAAAGTGTTGTCGTGCCCTCACCTGGACCCTAAACCGTCCCCATCCCCTAACCCTAACCCTAGCCCGAACCCTAACCCTAACCCTTCCCCGAAGCCTGACCCTCACCCGTCCCCTAATCCTAACCCGTACGCTGACACTAACCCGCGCCCTCACACGTACGCTCCCCCTAAAGCGTTGTCGTACCCTCACCTGGACCCTAAACCGTCCCCGTCCCCTTACCCTAACCCTAGCCCGAACCCTAACCCTAACCATTCCCCGAAGCCTGACCCTCACCCGTCCCCTAATCCTAACCCGTACGCTGACACTAACACGCGCCCTCACACGTACGCTCCCCCAAAGCGTTGTCGTACCCTCACCTGGACCCTAAACCGTCCCCGTCCCCTAACCCTAACCCTAGCCCGAACCCTAACCCTAACCCTTCCCCGAAGCCTGACCCTCACCCGTCCCCTAATCCTAACCCGTACGCTGACACTAAACCGCGCCCTCACACGTACGCTCCCCCTAAAGCGTTGTCGTACCCTCACCTGGACGCTAAACCGTCCCCGTCCCCTAACCCTAACCCTAGCCCGAACCCTAACCCTAACCCTTCCCCGAAGCCTGACCCTCACCCGTCCCCTAATCCTAAACCATACGCTGACACTAACCCACGCCCTCACACGTACGCTCCCCCTAAAGCGTTGTCGTACCCTCACCTGGACCCTAAACCGTCCCCGTCCCCTAACCCTAACCCTAGCCCGAACCCTAACCCTAACCCTTCCCCGAAGCCTGACCCTCACCCGTCCCCTAATCCTAACCCGTACGCTGACACTAACCCGCGCCCTCACACGTACGCTCCCCCAAATCTTTGTCGTACCCTCACCTGGACCCTAAACCGTCCCCGTCCCCTAACCCTAACCCTAGCCCGAACCCTAACCCTAACACTTCCCCGAAGCCTGACCCTCACCCGTCCCCTAATCCTAACCCGTACGCTGACACTAAACCGCGCCCTCACACGTACGCTCCCCCTAAAGCGTTGTCGTACCCTCACCTGGACGCTAAACCGTCCCCGTCTCCTAACCCTAACCCTAGCCCGAACCCTAACTCTAACCCTTCCCCGAAGCCTGACCCTCACCCGTCCCCTAATCCTAACCCATACGCTGACACTAACCCACGCCCTCACTCGTACGCTCCCACTAAAGCGTTGTCGTACCCTCACCTGGACCCTAAACCGTCCCCGTCCCCTAACCCTAACCCTAGCCCGAACCCTAACCCTAACCCTTCCCCGAAGCCTGACCCTCACCCGTCCCCTAATCCTAACCCGTACGCTGACACTAACCCGCGCCCTCACACGTACGCTCCCCCTAAAGCGTTGTCGTACCCTCATCTGGACCCTAAACCGTCCCCGTCCCCTAACCCTAACCCTAGCCCGAACCCTAACCCTAACCCTTCCCCGAAGCCTGACCCTCACCCGTCCCCTAATCCTAACCCGTACGCTGACAGTAACCCGCGCCCTCACACGTACGCTCCCCCTAAAGCGTTGTCGTACCCTCACCTGGACCCTAAACCGTCCCCGTCCCCTAACCCTAACCCTAGCCCGAACCCTAACCCTAACCCTTCCCCGAAGCCTGACCCTCACCCGTCCCCTAATCCTAACCCATACGCTGACACTAACCCGCGCCCTCACACGTACACTCCCCCTAAAGCGTTGTCGTACCCTCACCTGCACCCTAAACCGTCCCCGTCCCCTAACCCTAACCCTAGCCCGAACCCTAACCCTAATCCTTCCCCGAAGCCTGACCCTCACCCGTCCCCTAATCCTAACCCGTATGCTGACACTAACCCGCGCCCTCACACGTACGCTCCCCCTAAAGCGTTGTCGTACCCTCACCTGGACCCTAAACCGTCCCCGTCCCCTAACCCTAACCCTAGCCCGAACCCTAACCCTAACACTTCCCCGAAGCCTGACCCTCACCCGTCCCCTAATCCTAACCCGTACGCTGACACTAACCCGCGCCCTCACACGTACGCTCCCCCTAAAGCGTTGTCGTACCCTCACCTGGACCCTAAACCGTCCCCGTCCCCTAACCCGAACCCTAGCCCGAACCCTAACCCTAACTCTTCCCCGAAGCCTGACCCGCACCCGTCCCCTAATCCTAACCAGTACGCTGACACTAACCCGCGCCCTCACACGTACGCTCCCCCTAAAGCGTTGTCGTACCCTCACCTGGACCCTAAACCGTCCCCGTCCCCTAACCCTAACCCTAGCCCGAACCCTAACCCTAACCCTTCCCCGAAGCCTGACCCTCACCCGTCCCCTAATCCTAACCCGTACGCTGACACTAACCCGCGCCCTCACACGTACGCTCCCCCTAAAGCGTTGTCGTACCCTCATCTGGACCCTAAACCGTCCCCGTCCCCTAACCCTAACCCTAGCCCGAACCCTAACCCTAACCCTTCCCCGAAGCCTGACCCTCACCCGTCCCCTAATCCTAACCCGTACGCTGACACTAACCCGCGCCCTCACACGTACGCTCCCCCTAAAGCGTTGTCGTACCCTCACCTGGACCCTAAACCGTCCCCGTCCCCTAACCCTAACCCTAGCCCGAACCCTAACCCTAACCCTTCCCCGAAGCCTGACCCTCACCCGTCCCCAATCCTAACCCGTACGCTGACACTAACCCGCGCCCTCACACGTACACTCCCCCTAAAGCGTTGTCGTACCCTCACCTGCACCCTAAACCGTCCCCGTCCCCTAACCCTAACCCTAGCCCAAACCCTAACCCTAACACTTCCCCGAAGCCTGACCCTCACCCGTCCCCTAATCCAAACCCGTACGCTGACACTAAACCGCGCCCTCACACGTACGCTCCCCCTAAAGCGTTGTCGTACCCTCACCTGGACGCTAAACCGTCCCCGTCCCCTAACCCTAACCCTAGGCGAACCCTAACCCTAACCCTTCCCCAAAGCCTGACCCTCACCCGTCCCCTAATCCTAACCCCTACGCTGACACTAACCCGCGCCCTCACACGTACGCTCCCCCTAAAGCGTTGTCGTACCCTCACCTGGACCCTAAACCGTCCCCGTCCCCTAACCCTAACCCTAGCCCGAACCCTAACCCTAACCCTTCCCCGAAGCCTGACCCTCACCCGTCCCCTAATCCTAACCCGTACGCTGACACTAACCCGCGCCCTCACACGTACGCTCCCCCTAAAGCGTTGTCGTACCCTCACCTGGACCCTAAACCGTCCCCGTCCCCTAACCCTAACCCTAGCCCGAACCCTAACCCTAACCCTTCCCCGAAGCCTGACCCTCACCCGTCCCCTTATACTAACCCGTACGCTGACACTAACCCGCGCCCTCACACGTACGCTCCCCCTAAAGCGTTGTCGTACCCTCACCTGGACCCTAAACCGTCCCCGTCCCCTAACCCTAACCCTAGCCCGAACCCTAACCCTAACCCTTCCCCGAAGCCTGACCCTCACCCGTCCCCTAATCCTAACCTGTACGCTGACACTAACCCGCGCCCTCACACGTACGCTCCCCCTAAAGCGTTGTCGTACCCTCACCTGGACCCTAAACCGTCCCCGTCCCCTAACCCTAACCCTAGCCCGAACCCTAACCCTAACCCTTCCCCGAAGCCTGATGCTCACCCGTCCCCTAATTCTAACCCGTACGCTGACACTAACACGCGCCCTCACACATACGCTCCCCCAAAGCGTTGTCGTACCCTCACCTGGACCCTAAACCGTCCCCGTCCCCTAACCCTAACCCTAGCCCGAACCCTAACCCTAACCCTTCCCCGAAGCCTGACCCTCACCCGTCCCCTAATCCTAACCCGTACGCTGACACTAACCCGCGCCCTCACACGTACGCTCCCCCTAAAGCGTTGTCGTACCCTCACCTGGACCCTAAACCGTCCCCGTCCCCTAACCCTAACCCTAGCCCGAACCCTAACCCTAACCCTTCCCCGAAGCCTGACCCTCACCCGTCCCCTTATACTAACCCGTACGCTGACACTAACCCGCGCCCTCACACGTACGCTCCCCCTAAAGCGTTGTCGTACCCTCACCTGGACCCTAAACCGTCCCCGTCCCCTAACCCTAACCCTAGCCCGAACCCTAACCCTAACCCTTCCCCGAAGCCTGACCCTCACCCGTCCCCTAATCCTAACCTGTACGCTGACACTAACCCGCGCCCTCACACGTACGCTCCCCCTAAAGCGTTGTCGTACCCTCACCTGGACCCTAAACCGTCCCCGTCCCCTAACCCTAACCCTAGCCCGAACCCTAACCCTAACCCTTCCCCGAAGCCTGACCCTCACCCGTCCCCTAATTCTAACCCGTACGCTGACACTAACACGCGCCCTCACACATACGCTCCCCCAAAGCGTTGTCGTACCCTCACCTGGACCCTAAACCGTCCCCGTCCCCTAACCCTAACCCTAGCCCGAACCCTAACCCTAACCCTTCCCCGAAGCCTGACCCTAACCCGTCCCCTAATCCTAACCCTTACGCTGACACTAAACCGCGCCCTCACACGTACGCTCCCCCTAAAGCGTTGTCGTACCCTCACCTGGACGCTAAACCGTCCCCGTCCCCTAACCCTAACCCTAGCCCGAACCCTAACCCTAACCCTTCCCCGAAGCATGAACCTCACCCGTCCCCTAATCCTAACCCATACGCTGACACTAACCCACGCCATCACACGTACGCTCCCCCTAAAGCGTTGTCGTACCCTCACCTGGACCCTAAACCGTCCCCGTCCCCTAACCCTAACCCTAGCCCGAACCCTAACCCTAACCCTTCCCCGAAGCCTGACCCTCACCCGTCCCCTAATCCTAACCCATACGCTGACACTAACCCACGCCCTCACACGTACGCTCCCCCTAAAGCGTTGTCGTACCCTCACCTGGACCCTAAACCGTCCCCGTCCCCTAACCCTAACCCTAGCCCGAACCCTAACCCTAACCCTTCCCCGAAGCCTGACCCTCACCCGTCCCCTAATCCTAACCCGTACGCTGACACTAACCCGCGCCCTCACACGTACGCTCCCCGTAAAGCGTTGTCGTACCCTCACCTGGACCCTAAACCGTCCCCGTCCCCTAACCCTAACCCTAGCCCGAACCCTAACCCTAACCCTTCCCAGAAGCCTGACCCTCACCCGTCTCCTAATCCTAACCCGTACGCTGACACTAACCCGCGCCCTCACACGTACGCTCCCCCTAAAGCGTTGTCGTACCCTCACCTGGACCCTAAACCGTCCCCGTCCCCTAACCCTAACCCTAGCCCGAACCCTAACCCTAACCCTTCCCCGAAGCCTGACCCTCACCCGTCCCCTAATCCTAACCCGTACGCTGACAGTAACCCGTGCCCTCACACGTACGCTCCCCCTAAAGCGTTGTCGTACCCTCACCTGGACCCTAAACCGTCCCCGTCCCCTAACCCTAACCCTAGCCCGAACCCTAACCCTAACCCTTCCCCGAAGCCTGACCCTCACCCGTCCCCTAATCCTAACCTGTACGCTGACACTAACCCGCGCCCTCACACGTACGCTCCCCCTAAAGCGTTGTCGTACCCTCACCTGGACCCTAAACCGTCCCCGTCCCCTAACCCTAACCGTAGCCCGAACCCTAACCCTAACACTTCCCCAAAGCCTGACCCTCACCCGTCCCCTAATCCTAACCCGTACGCTGACACTAACCCGCGCCCTCACACGTACGCTCCCCCTAAAGCGTTGTCGTACCCTCACCTGGACGCTAAACCGTCCCCGTCCCCTAACCCTAACCCTAGGCGAACCCTAACCCTAACCCTTCCCCGAAGCCTGACCCTCACCCGTCCCCTAATCCTAACCCCTACGCTGACACTAACCCGCGCCCTCACACGTACGCTCCCCCTAAAGCGTTGTCGTACCCTCACCTGGACACTAAACCGTCCCCGTCCCCTTACCCTAACCCTAGCCCGAACCCTAACCCTAACCCTTCCCCGAAGCCTGACCCTCACCCGTCCCCTAATCCTAACCCGTACGCTGACACTAACCCGCGCCCTCACACGTACGCTCCCCCTAAAGCGTTGTCGTACCCTCACCTGGACCCTAAACCGTCCCCGTCCCCTAACCCTAACCCTAGCCCGAACCCTAACCCTAACCCTTCCCCGAAGCCTGACCCTCACCCGTCCCCTTATACTAACCCGTACGCTGACACTAACCCGCGCCCTCACACGTACGCTCCCCCTAAAGCGTTGTCGTACCCTCACCTGGACCCTAAACCGTCCCCGTCCCCTAACCCTAACCCTAGCCCGAACCCTAACCCTAACCCTTCCCCGAAGCCTGACCCTCACCCGTCCCCTAATCCTAACCTGTACCCTGACACTAACCCGCGCCCTCACACGTACGCTCCCCCTAAAGCGTTGTCGTACCCTCACCTGGACCCTAAACCGTCCCCGTCCCCTAACCCTAACCCTAGCCCAAACCCTAACCCTAACCCTTCCCCGAAGCCTGACCCTCACCCGTCCCCTAATCCTAACCCGTACGCTGACACTAACCCGCGCCCTCACACGTACGCTCCCCGTAAAGCGTTGTCGTACCCTCACCTGGACCCTAAACCGTCCCCGTCCCCTAACCCTAACCCTAGCCCGAACCCTAACCCTAACCCTTCCCAGAAGCCTGACCCTCACCCGTCCCCTAATCCTAACCCGTACGCTGACACTAACCCGCGCCCTCACACGTACGCTCCCCCTAAAGCGTTGTCGTACCCTCACCTGGACCCTAAACCGTCCCCGTCCCCTAACCCTAACCCTAGCCCGAACCCTAACCCTAACCCTTCCCCGAAGCCTGACCCTCACCCGTCCCCTAATCCTAACCCGTACGCTGACACTAACCCGTGCCCTCACACGTACGCTCCCCCTAAAGCATTGTCGTGCCCTCACCTGGACCCTAAACCGTCCCCGTCCCCTAACCCTAACCCTAGCCCGAACCCTAACCCTAACCCTTCCCCGAAGCCTGACCCTCACCCGTCCCCTAATCCTAACCTGTACGCTGACACTAACCCGCGCCCTCACACGTACGCTCCCCCTAAAGCGTTGTCGTACCCTCACCTGGACCCTAAACCGTCCCCGTCCCCTTACCCTAACCCTAGCCCGAACCCTAACCCTAACCCTTCCCCGAAGCCTGACCCTCACCCGTCCCCTAATCCTAACCCGTACGCTGACACTAACACGCGCCCTCACACGTACGCTCCCCCAAAGCGTTGTCGTACCCTCACCTGGACCCTAAACCGTCCCCGTCCCCTAAACTTAACCCTAGCCCGAACCCTAACCCTAACCCTTCCCCGAAGCCTGACCCTCACCCGTCCCCTAATCCTAACCCGTACGCTGACACTAAACCGCGCCCTCACACGTACGCTCCCCCTAAAGCGTTGTCGTACCCTCACCTGGACGCTAAACCGTCCCCGTCCCCTAACCCTAACCCTAGCCCGAACCCTAACCCTAACCCTTCCCCGAAGCCTGACCCTCACCCGTCCCCTAATCCTAACCCATACGCTGACACTAACCCACGCCCTCACACGTACGCTCCCCCTAAAGCGTTGTCGTACCCTCACCTGGACCCTAAACCGTCCCCGTCCCCTAACCCTAACCCTAGCCCGAACCCTAACCCTAACCCTTCCCCGAAGCCTGACCCTCACCCGTCCCCTAATCCTAACCCGTACGCTGACACTAACCCGCGCCCTCACACGTACGCTCCCCCAAAGCGTTGTCGTACCCTCACCTGGACCCTAAACCGTCCCCGTCCCCTAACCCTAACCGTAGCCCGAACCCTAACCCTAACACTTCCCCGAAGCCTGACCCTCACCCGTCCCCTAATCCTAACCCGTACGCTGACACTAAACCGCGCCCTCACACGTACGCTCCCCCTAAAGCGTTGTCGTACCCTCACCTGGATGCTAAACCGTCCCCGTCTCCTAACCCTAACCCTAGCCCGAACCCTAACCCTAACCCTTCCCCGAAGCCTGACCCTCACCCGTCCCCTAATCCTAACCCATACGCTGACAATAACCCACGCCCTCACACGTACGCTCCCACTAAAGCGTTGTCGTACCCTCACCTGGACCCTAAACCGTCCCCGTCCCCTAACCCTAACCCTAGCCCGAACCCTAACCCTAACCCTTCCCCGAAGCCTGACCCTCACCCGTCCCCTAATCCTAACCCGTACGCTGACACTAACCCGCGCCCTCACACGTACGCTCCCCCTAAAGCGTTGTCGTACCCTCACCTGGACCCTAAACCGTCCCCATCCCCTAACCCTAACCCTAGCCCGAACCCTAACCCTAACCCTTCCCCGAAGCCTGACCCTCACCCGTCCCCTAATCCTAACCTGTACGCTGACACTAACCCGCGCCCTCACACGTACGCTCCCCCTAAAGCGTTGTCGTACCCTCACCTGGACCCTAAACCGTCCCCGTCCCCTAACCCTAACCCTAGCCCGAACCCTAACCCTAACCCTTCCCCGAAGCCTGACCCTCACCCGTCCCCTAATCCTAACCCGTACGCTGACACTAACCCGCTCTCTCACACGTACGCTCCCCCTAAAGCGTTGTCGTACCCTCATCTGGACCCTAAACCGTCCCCGTCCCCTAACCCTAACCCTAGCCCGAACCCTAACCCTAACCCTTCCCCGAAGCCTGACCCTCACCCGTCCCCTAATCCTAACCCGTACGCTGACACTAACCCGCGCCCTCACACGTACGCTCCCCCTAAAGCGTTGTCGTACCCTCACCTGGACCCTAAACCGTCACCGTCCCCTAACCCTAACCCTAGCCCGAACCCTAACCCTAACCCTTCCCCGAAGCCTGACCCTCACCCGTCCCCTAATCCTAACCCGTACGCTGACACTAACCCGCGCCCTCACACGTACACTCCCCCTAAAGCGTTGTCGTACCCTCACCTGCACCCTAAACCGTCCCCGTCCCCTAACCCTAACCCTAGCCCGAACCCTAACCCTAATCCTTCCCCGAAGCCTGACCCTCACCCGTCCCCTAATCCTAACCCGTACGCTGACACTAACCCGCGCCCTCACACGTACGCTCCCCCTAAAGCGTTGTCGTACCCTCACCTGGACCCTAAACCGTCCCCGTCCCCTAACCCTAACCCTAGCCCGAACCCTAACCCTAACCCTTCCCCGAAGCCTGACCCTCACCCGTCCCCTAATCCTAACCCGTACGCTGGCACTAACCCGCGCCCTCACACGTACGCTCCCCCTAAAGCGTTGTCGTACCCTCACCTGGACCCTAAACCGTCCCCGTCCCCTAACCCTAACCCTAGCCCGAACCCTAACCCTAACCCTTCCCCGAAGCCTGACCCTCACCCGTCCCCTAATCCTAACCCGTACGCTGACACTAAACCGCGCCCTCACACGTACGCTCCCCCTAAAGCGTTGTCGTACCCTCACCTGGACCCTAAACCGTCCCCGTCCCCTAACCCGAACCCTAGCCCGAACCCTAACCCTAACCCTTCCCCGAAGCCTGACCCGCACCCGTCCCCTAATCCTAACCAGTACGCTGACACTAACCCGCGCCCTCACACGTACGCTCCCCCTAAAGCGTTGTCGTACCCTCACCTGGACCCTAAACCGTCCCCGTCCCCTAACCCTAACCCTAGCCCGAACCCTAACCCTAACCCTTCCCCGAAGCCTGACCCTCACCCGTCCCCTAATCCTAACCCGTACGCTGACACTAACCCGCGCCCTCACACGTACGCTCCCCCTAAAGCGTTGTCGTACCCTCTTCTGGACCCTAAACCGTCCCCGTCCCCTAACCCTAACCCTAGCCCGAACCCTAACCCTAACCCTTCCCCGAAGCCTGACGCTCACCCGTCCCCTAATCCTAACCCGTACGCTGACACTAACCCGCGCCCTCACACGTACGCTCCCCCTAAAGCGTTGTCGTACCCTCACCTGGACCCTAAACCGTCCCCGTCCCCTAACCCTAACCCTAGCCCGAACCCTAACCCTAACCCTTCCCCGAAGCCTGACCCTCACCCGTCCCCTAATCCTAACCCGTACGCTGACACTAACCCGCGCCCTCACACGTACGCATCCCCTAAAGCGTTGTCGTACCCTCACCTGCACCCTAAACCGTCCCCGTCCCCTAACCCTAACCCTAGCCCGAAATCTAACCCTAACCCTTCCCCGAAGCCTGACCCTCACCCGTCCCCTAATCCTAACCCGTACGCTGACACTAACCCGCGCCCTCACACGTACGCTCCCCCTAAAGCATTGTCGTACCCTCACCTGGACCCTAAACCGTCCCCGTCCCCTAACCCTAACCCTAGCCCGAACCCTAACCCTAACCCTTCCCCGAAGCCTGACCCTCACCCGTCCCCTAATCCTAACCCGTACGCTGACACTAACCCGCGCCCTCACACGTACGCTCCCCCTAAAGCGTTGTCGTACCCTCACCTGGACCCTAAACCGTCCCCGTCCCCTAACCCTAACCCTAGCCCGAACCCTAACCCTAACCCTTCCCCGAAGCCTGACCCTCACCCGTCCCCTAATCCTAACCCGTACGCTGACACTAACCCGCGCCCTCACACGTACGCTCCCCCTAAAGCGTTGTCGTACCCTCACCTGGACCCTAAACCGTCCCCGTCCCCTAACCCTAACCCTAGCCCGAACCCTAACCCTAGCCCTTCCCCGAAGCCTGACCCTCACCCGTCCCCTAATCCTAACCCGTACGCTGACACTAACCCGCGCCCTCACACGTACGCTCCCCCTAAAGCGTTGTCGTACCCTCACCTGGACGCTAAACCGTCCCCGTCCCCTAACCCTAACCCTAGCCCGAACCCTAACCCTAACCCTTCCCCGAAGCCTGACCCTCACCCGTCCCCTAATCCTAACCCATACGCTGACACTAACCCACACCCTCACACGTACGCTCCCCCTAAAGCGTTGTCGTGCCCTCACCTGGACCCTAAACCGTCCCTTTCCTCTAACCCTAACCCTAGCCCGAACCCTAACCCTAACCCTTCCCCGAAGCCTGACCCTCACCCGTCCCCTAATCCTAACCCGTACGCTGACACTAACCCGCGCCCTCACACGTACGCTCCCCCAAAGCATTGTCGTACCCTCACCTGGACCCTAAACCGTCCCCGTCCCCTAACCCTAACCCTAGCCCGAATCCTAACCCTAACACTTCCCCGAAGCCTGACCCTCACCCGTCCCCTAATCCTAACCCGTATGCTGACACTAAACCGCGCCCTCACACGTACGCTCCCCCTAAAGCGTTGTCGTACCCTCACCTGGACGCTAAACCGTCCTCGTCTCCTAACCCTAACCCTAGCCCGAACCCTAACCCTAACCCTTCCCCGAAGCCTGACCCTCACCCGTCCCCTAATCCTAACCCATACGCTGTCACTAACCCACGCCCTCACACGTACGCTCCCCCTAAAGCGTTGTCGTACCCTCACCTGGACCCTAAACCGTCCCCGTCCCCTAACCCTAACCCTAGCCCGAACCCTAACCCTAACCCTTCCCCGAAGCCTGACCCTCACCCGTCCCCTAATCCTAACCCGTACGCTGACACTAACCCGCGCCCTCACACGTACGCTCCCCCTAAAGCGTTGTCGTACCCTCACCTGGACCCTAAACCGTCCCCGTCCCCTAACCCTAACCCTAGCCCGAACCCTAACCCTAACCCTTCCCCGAAGCCTGACCCTCACCCGTCCCCTAATCCTAACCTGTACGCTGACACTAACCCGCGCCCTCACACGTACGCTCCCCCTAAAGCGTTGTCGTACCCTCACCTGGACCCTAAACCGTCCCCGTCCCCTAACCCTAACCCTAGCCCGAACCCTAACCCTAACCCTTCCCCGAAGCCTGACCCTCACCCGTCACCTAATCCTAACCCGTACGCTGACACTAACCCGCGCCCTCACACGTACGCTCCCCCTAAAGCGTTGTCGTACCCTCACCTGGACCCTAAACCGTCCCCGTCCCCTAACCCTAACCCTAGCCCGAACCCTAACCCTAACCCTTCCCCGAAGCCTGACCCTCACCCGTCCCCTAATCCTAACCCGTACGCTGACACTAACCCGCGCCCTCACACGTACACTCCCCCTAAAGCGTTGTCGTACCCTCACCTGGACCCTAAACCGTCCCCGTCCCCTAACCCTAACCCTAGCCCGAACCCTAACCCTAACCCTTCCCCGAAGCCTGACCCTCACCCGTCCCCTAATCCTAACCCGTACGCTGACACTAACCCGCGCCCTCACACGTACGCTCCCCCTAAAGCGTTGTCGTACACTCACCTGGACCCTAAACCTTCCCCGTCCCCTAACCCTAACCCTAGCCCGAACCCTAACCCTAACCCTTCCCCGAAGCCTGACCCTCACCCGTCCCCTAATCCTAACCCGTACGTTGACACTAACCCGCACCCTCACACGTACGCTCCCCCTAAAGCGTTGTCGTACCCTCACCTGGACCCTAAACCGTCCCCGTACCCTAACCCTAACCCTAGCCCGAACCCTAACCCTAACCCTTCCCCGAAGCCTGACCCTCACCCGTCCCCTAATCCTAACCCGTACGCTGACACTAACCCGCGCCCTCACACGTACGCTCCCCCTAAAGCGTTGTCGTACCCTAACCTGGACCCTAAACCGTCCCCGTCCCCTAACCCTAACCCTAGCCCGAACCCTAACCCTAACACTTCCCCGAAGCCTGACCCTCACCCGTCCCCTAATCCTAACCCGTACGCTGACACTAACCCGCGCCCTCACACGTACGCTCCCCCTAAAGCGTTGTCGTACCCTCATCTGGACCCTAAACCGTCCCCGTCCCCTAACCCTAACCCTAGCCCGAACCCTAACCCTAACCCTTCCCCGAAGCCTGACCCTCACCCGTCCCCTAATCCTAACCCGTACGCTGACACTAACCCGCGCCCTCACACGTACGCTCCCCCTAAAGCGTTGTCGTACCCTCACCTGGACCCTAAACCGTCACCGTCCCCTAACCCTAACCCTAGCCCGAACCCTAACCCTAACCCTTCCCCGAAGCCTGACCCTCACCCGTCCCCTAATCCTAACCCGTACGCTGACACTAACCCGCGCCCTCACACGTACACTCCCCCTAAAGCGTTGTCGTACCCTCACCTGCACCCTAAACCGTCCCCGTCCCCTAACCCTAACCCTAGCCCGAACCCTAACCCTAATCCTTCCCCGAAGCCTGACCCTCACCCGTCCCCTAATCCTAACCCGTACGCTGACACTAACCCGCGCCCTCACACGTACGCTCCCCCTAAAGCGTTGTCGTACCCTCACCTGGACCCTAAACCGTCCCCGTCCCCTAACCCTAACCCTAGCCCGAACCCTAACCCTAACCCTTCCCCGAAGCCTGACCCTCACCCGTCCCCTAATCCTAACCCGTACGCTGGCACTAACCCGCGCCCTCACACGTACGCTCCCCCTAAAGCGTTGTCGTACCCTCACCTGGACCCTAAACCGTCCCCGTCCCCTAACCCTAACCCTAGCCCGAACCCTAACCCTAACCCTTCCCCGAAGCCTGACCCTCACCCGTCCCCTAATCCTAACCCGTACGCTGACACTAAACCGCGCCCTCACACGTACGCTCCCCCTAAAGCGTTGTCGTACCCTCACCTGGACCCTAAACCGTCCCCGTCCCCTAACCCGAACCCTAGCCCGAACCCTAACCCTAACCCTTCCCCGAAGCCTGACCCGCACCCGTCCCCTAATCCTAACCAGTACGCTGACACTAACCCGCGCCCTCACACGTACGCTCCCCCTAAAGCGTTGTCGTACCCTCTTCTGGACCCTAAACCGTCCCCGTCCCCTAACCCTAACCCTAGCCCGAACCCTAACCCTAACCCTTCCCCGAAGCCTGACGCTCACCCGTCCCCTAATCCTAACCCGTACGCTGACACTAACCCGCGCCCTCACACGTACGCTCCCCCTAAAGCGTTGTCGTACCCTCACCTGGACCCTAAACCGTCCCCGTCCCCTAACCCTAACCCTAGCCCGAACCCTAACCCTAACCCTTCCCCGAAGCCTGACCCTCACCCGTCCCCTAATCCTAACCCGTACGCTGACACTAACCCGCGCCCTCACACGTACGCATCCCCTAAAGCGTTGTCGTACCCTCACCTGCACCCTAAACCGTCCCCGTCCCCTAACCCTAACCCTAGTCCGAAATCTAACCCTAACCCTTCCCCGAAGCCTGACCCTCACCCGTCCCCTAATCCTAACCCGTACGCTGACACTAACCCGCGCCCTCACACGTACGCTCCCCCTAAAGCATTGTCGTACCCTCACCTGGACCCTAAACCGTCCCCGTCCCCTAACCCTAACCCTAGCCCGAACCCTAACCCTAACCCTTCCCCGAAGCCTGACCCTCACCCGTCCCCTAATCCTAACCCGTACGCTGACACTAACCCGCGCCCTCACACGTACGCTCCCCCTAAAGCGTTGTCGTACCCTCACCTGGACCCTAAACCGTCCCCGTCCCCTAACCCTAACCCTAGCCCGAACCCTAACCCTAACCCTTCCCCGAAGCCTGACCCTCACCCGTCCCCTAATCCTAACCCGTACGCTGACACTAACCCGCGCCCTCACACGTACGCTCCCCCTAAAGCGTTGTCGTACCCTCACCTGGACCCTAAACCGTCCCCGTCCCCTAACCCTAACCCTAGCCCGAACCCTAACCCTAGCCCTTCCCCGAAGCCTGACCCTCACCCGTCCCCTAATCCTAACCCGTACGCTGACACTAACCCGCGCCCTCACACGTACGCTCCCCCTAAAGCGTTGTCGTACCCTCACCTGGACGCTAAACCGTCCCCGTCCCCTAACCCTAACCCTAGCCCGAACCCTAACCCTAACCCTTCCCCGAAGCCTGACCCTCACCCGTCCCCTAATCCTAACCCATACGCTGACACTAACCCACACCCTCACACGTACGCTCCCCCTAAAGCGTTGTCGTGCCCTCACCTGGACCCTAAACCGTCCCTTTCCTCTAACCCTAACCCTAGCCCGAACCCTAACCCTAACCCTTCCCCGAAGCCTGACCCTCACCCGTCCCCTAATCCTAACCCGTACGCTGACACTAACCCGCGCCCTCACACGTACGCTCCCCCAAAGCATTGTCGTACCCTCACCTGGACCCTAAACCGTCCCCGTCCCCTAACCCTAACCCTAGCCCGAATCCTAACCCTAACACTTCCCCGAAGCCTGACCCTCACCCGTCCCCTAATCCTAACCCGTATGCTGACACTAAACCGCGCCCTCACACGTACGCTCCCCCTAAAGCGTTGTCGTACCCTCACCTGGACGCTAAACCGTCCTCGTCTCCTAACCCTAACCCTAGCCCGAACCCTAACCCTAACCCTTCCCCGAAGCCTGACCCTCACCCGTCCCCTAATCCTAACCCATACGCTGTCACTAACCCACGCCCTCACACGTACGCTCCCCCTAAAGCGTTGTCGTACCCTCACCTGGACCCTAAACCGTCCCCGTCCCCTAACCCTAACCCTAGCCCGAACCCTAACCCTAACCCTTCCCCGAAGCCTGACCCTCACCCGTCCCCTAATCCTAACCCGTACGCTGACACTAACCCGCGCCCTCACACGTACGCTCCCCCTAAAGCGTTGTCGTACCCTCACCTGGACCCTAAACCGTCCCCGTCCCCTAACCCTAACCCTAGCCCGAACCCTAACCCTAACCCTTCCCCGAAGCCTGACCCTCACCCGTCCCCTAATCCTAACCTGTACGCTGACACTAACCCGCGCCCTCACACGTACGCTCCCCCTAAAGCGTTGTCGTACCCTCACCTGGACCCTAAACCGTCCCCGTCCCCTAACCCTAACCCTAGCCCGAACCCTAACCCTAACCCTTCCCCGAAGCCTGACCCTCACCCGTCACCTAATCCTAACCCGTACGCTGACACTAACCCGCGCCCTCACACGTACGCTCCCCCTAAAGCGTTGTCGTACCCTCACCTGGACCCTAAACCGTCCCCGTCCCCTAACCCTAACCCTAGCCCGAACCCTAACCCTAACCCTTCCCCGAAGCCTGACCCTCACCCGTCCCCTAATCCTAACCCGTACGCTGACACTAACCCGCGCCCTCACACGTACACTCCCCCTAAAGCGTTGTCGTACCCTCACCTGGACCCTAAACCGTCCCCGTCCCCTAACCCTAACCCTAGCCCGAACCCTAACCCTAACCCTTCCCCGAAGCCTGACCCTCACCCGTCCCCTAATCCTAACCCGTACGCTGACACTAACCCGCGCCCTCACACGTACGCTCCCCCTAAAGCGTTGTCGTACACTCACCTGGACCCTAAACCTTCCCCGTCCCCTAACCCTAACCCTAGCCCGAACCCTAACCCTAACCCTTCCCCGAAGCCTGACCCTCACCCGTCCCCTAATCCTAACCCGTACGTTGACACTAACCCGCACCCTCACACGTACGCTCCCCCTAAAGCGTTGTCGTACCCTCACCTGGACCCTAAACCGTCCCCGTACCCTAACCCTAACCCTAGCCCGAACCCTAACCCTAACCCTTCCCCGAAGCCTGACCCTCACCCGTCCCCTAATCCTAACCCGTACGCTGACACTAACCCGTGCCCTCACACGTACGCTCCCCCTAAAGCGTTGTCGTACCCTAACCTGGACCCTAAACCGTCCCCGTCCCCTAACCCTAACCCTAGCCCGAACCCTAACCCTAACACTTCCCCGAAGCCTGACCCTCACCCGTCCCCTAATCCTAACCCGTACGCTGACACTAACCCGCGCCCTCACACGTACGCTCCCCCTAAAGCGTTGTCGTACCCTCACCTGGATCCTAAACCGTCCCCGTCCCCTAACCCTAACCCTAGCCCGAACCCTAACCCTAACCCTTCCCCGAAGCCTGACCCTCACCCGTCCCCTAATCCTAACCCGTACGCTGACACTAACCCGCTCCCTCACACGTACACTCCCCCTAAAGCGTTGTCGTACCCTCACCTGGACCCTAAACCGTCCCCGTCCCCTAACCCTAACCCTAGCCCGAACCCTAATCCTAACCCTTCCCCGAAGCCTGACCCTCAACCGTCCCCTAATCCTAACCCGTACGCTGACACTAACCCACGCCCTCACACGTACGCTCCCCCTAAAGCGTTGTCGAACCCTCACCTGGGCCCTAAACCGTCCCCGTCCCCTAACCCTAACCCTAGCCCGAACCCTAACCCTAACCCTTCCCCGAAGCCTGACACTCACCCGACCCCTAATCCTAAACCGTACGCTGACACTAACCCGCGCCCTCACCCGTACGCTCCCCCTAAAGAGTTGTCGTACCCTCACCTGGACCCTAAACCGTCCCCGTCCCCTAACCCTAACCCTAGCCCGAACCCTAACCCTAACCCTTCCCCGAAGCCTGACCCTCACCCGTCCCCTAATCCTAACCCGTACGCTGACACTAACCCGCGCCCTCACACGTACGCTCCCCCTAAAGCGTTGTCGTACCCTCACCTGGACCCTAAACCGTCCCCGTCCCCTAACCCTAACCCTAGCCCGAACCCTAACCCTAACCCTTCCCCGAAGCCTGACCCTCACCCGTCCCCTTATACTAACCCGTACGCTGACACTAACCCGCGCCCTCACACGTACGCTCCCCCTAAAGCGTTGTCGTACCCTCACCTGGACCCTAAACCGTCCCCGTCCCCTAACCCTAACCCTAGCCCGAACCCTAACCCTAACCCTTCCCCGAAGCCTGACCCTCACCCGTCCCCTAATCCTAACCTGTACCCTGACACTAACCCGCGCCCTCACACGTACGCTCCCCCTAAAGCGTTGTCGTACCCTCACCTGGACCCTAAACCGTCCCCGTCCCCTAACCCTAACCCTAGCCCGAACCCTAACCCTAACCCTTCCCCGAAGCCTGACCCTCACCCGTCCCCTAATCCTAACCCGTACGCTGACACTAACCCGCGCCCTCACACGTACGCTCCCCGTAAAGCGTTGTCGTACCCTCACCTGGACCCTAAACCGTCCCCGTCCCCTAACCCTAACCCTAGCCCGAACCCTAACCCTAACCCTTCCCAGAAGCCTGACCCTCACACGTCCCCTAATCCTAACCCGTACGCTGACACTAACCCGCGCCCTCACACGTACACTCCCCCTAAAGCGTTGTCGTACCCTCACCTGGACCCTAAACCGTCCCCGTCCCCTAACCCTAACCCTAGCCCGAACCCTAACCCTAACCCTTCCCCGAAGCCTGACCCTCACCCGTCCCCTAATCCTAACCCGTACGCTGACACTAACCCGTGCCCTCACACGTACGCTCCCCCTAAAGCGTTGTCGTGCCCTCACCTGGACCCTAAACCGTCCCCGTCCCCTAACCCTAACCCTAGCCCGAACCCTAACCCTAACCCTTCCCCGAAGCCTGACCCTCACCCGTCCCCTAATCCTAACCTGTACGCTGACACTAACCCGCGCCCTCACACGTACGCTACCCCTAAAGCGTTGTCGTACCCTCACCTGGACCCTAAACCTTCCCCGTACCCTTACCCTAACCCTAGCCCGAACCCTAACCCTAACCCTTCCCCGAAGCCTGACCCTCACCCGTCCCCTAATCCTAACCCGTACGCTGACACTAACACGCGCCCTCACACGTACGCTCCCCCAAAGCATTGTCGTACCCTCACCTGGACCCTAAACCGTCCCCGTCCCCTAACCCTAACCCTAGCCCGAACCCTAACCCTAACCCTTCCCCGAAGCCTGACCCTGACCCGTCCCCTAATCCTAACCCGTACGCTGACACTAAACCGCGCCCTCACACGTACGCTCCCCCTAAAGCGTTGTCGTACCCTCACCTGGACGCTAAACCGTCCCCGTCCCCTAACCCTAACCCTAGCCCGAACCCTAACCCTAACCCTTCCCCGAAGCCTGACCCTCACCCGTCCCCTAATCCTAACCCATACGCTGACACTAACCCACTCCCTCACACGTACGCTCCCCCTAAAGCGTTGTCGTACCCTCACCTGGACCCTAAACCGTCCCCGTCCCCTAACCCTAACCCTAGCCCGAACCCTACCCCTAACCCTTCCCCGAAGCCTGACCCTCACCCGTCCCCTAATCCTAACCCGTACGCTGACACTAACCCGCGCCCTCACACGTACGCTCCCCCTAAAGCGTTGTCGTACCCTCACCTGGACCCTAAACCGTCCCCATCCCCTAACCCTAACCCTAGCCCGAACCCTAACCCTAACCCTTCCCCGAAGCCTGACCCTCACCCGTCCCCTAATCCTAACCCGTACGCTGACACTAACCCGCGCCCTCACACGTACGCTCCCCCTAAAGCGTTGTCGTACCCTCACCTGGACCCTAAACCGTCCCCGTCCCCTAACCCTAACCCTAGCCCGAACCCTAACCCTAACCCTTCCCCGAAGCCTGACCCTCACCCGTCCCCTAATCCTAACCCGTACGCTGACACTAACCCGCACCCTCACACGTACGCTCCCCCTAAAGCGTTGTCGTACCCTCATCTGGACCCTAAACCGTCCCCGTCCCCTAACCCTAACCCTAGCCCGAACCCTAACCCTAACCCTTCCCCGAAGCCTGACCCTCACCCGTCCCCTAATCCTAACCCGTACGCTGACACTAACCCGCGCCCTCACACGTACGCTCCCCCTAAAGCGTTGTCGTACCCTCACCTGGACCCTAAACCGTCCCCGTCCCCTAACCCTAACCCTAGCCCGAACCCTAACCCTAACCCTTCCCCGAAGCCTGACCCTCACCCGTCCCCTTATACTAACCCGTACGCTGACACTAACCCGCGCCCTCACACGTACGCTCCCCCTAAAGCGTTGTCGTACCCTCACCTGGACCCTAAACCGTCCCCGTCCCCTAACCCTAACCCTAGCCCGAACCCTAACCCTATCCCTTCCCCGAAGCCTGACCCTCACCCGTCCCCTAATCCTAACCTGTACCCTGACACTAACCCGCGCCCTCACACGTACGCTCCCCCTAAAGCGTTGTCGTACCCTCACCTGGACCCTAAACCGTCCCCGTCCCCTAACCCTAACCCTAGCCCGAACCCTAACCCTAACCCTTCCCCGAAGCCTGACCCTCACCCGTCCCCTAATCCTAACCCGTACGCTGACACTAACCCGCGCCCTCACACGTACGCTCCCCGTAAAGCGTTGTCGTACCCTCACCTGGACCCTAAACCGTCCCCGTCCCCTAACCCTAACCCTAGCCCGAACCCTAACCCTAACCCTTCCCAGAAGCCTGACCCTCACACGTCCCCTAATCCTAACCCGTACGCTGACACTAACCCGCGCCCTCACACGTACACTCCCCCTAAAGCGTTGTCGTACCCTCACCTGGACCCTAAACCGTCCCCGTCCCCTAACCCTAACCCTAGCCCGAACCCTAACCCTAACCCTTCCCCGAAGCCTGACCCTCACCCGTCCCCTAATCCTAACCCGTACGCTGACACTAACCCGTGCCCTCACACGTACGCTCCCCCTAAAGCGTTGTCGTGCCCTCACCTGGACCCTAAACCGTCCCCGTCCCCTAACCCTAACCCTAGCCCGAACCCTAACCCTAACCCTTCCCCGAAGCCTGACCCTCACCCGTCCCCTAATCCTAACCTGTACGCTGACACTAACCCGCGCCCTCACACGTACGCTACCCCTAAAGCGTTGTCGTACCCTCACCTGGACCCTAAACCTTCCCCGTACCCTTACCCTAACCCTAGCCCGAACCCTAACCCTAACCCTTCCCCGAAGCCTGACCCTCACCCGTCCCCTAATCCTAACCCGTACGCTGACACTAACACGCGCCCTCACACGTACGCTCCCCCAAAGCATTGTCGTACCCTCACCTGGACCCTAAACCGTCCCCGTCCCCTAACCCTAACCCTAGCCCGAACCCTAACCCTAACCCTTCCCCGAAGCCTGACCCTGACCCGTCCCCTAATCCTAACCCGTACGCTGACACTAAACCGCGCCCTCACACGTACGCTCCCCCTAAAGCGTTGTCGTACCCTCACCTGGACGCTAAACCGTCCCCGTCCCCTAACCCTAACCCTAGCCCGAACCCTAACCCTAACCCTTCCCCGAAGCCTGACCCTCACCCGTCCCCTAATCCTAACCCATACGCTGACACTAACCCACTCCCTCACACGTACGCTCCCCCTAAAGCGTTGTCGTACCCTCACCTGGACCCTAAACCGTCCCCGTCCCCTAACCCTAACCCTAGCCCGAACCCTACCCCTAACCCTTCCCCGAAGCCTGACCCTCACCCGTCCCCTAATCCTAACCCGTACGCTGACACTAACCCGCGCCCTCACACGTACGCTCCCCCTAAAGCGTTGTCGTACCCTCACCTGGACCCTAAACCGTCCCCATCCCCTAACCCTAACCCTAGCCCGAACCCTAACCCTAACCCTTCCCCGAAGCCTGACCCTCACCCGTCCCCTAATCCTAACCTGTACGCTGACACTAACCCGCGCCCTCACACGTACGCTCCCCCTAAAGCGTTGTCGTACCCTCACCTGGACCCTAAACCGTCCCCGTCCCCTAACCCTAACCCTAGCCCGAACCCTAACCCTAACCCTTCCCCGAAGCCTGACCCTCACCCGTCCCCTAATCCTAACCCGTACGCTGACACTAACCCGCGCCCTCACACGTACGCTCCCCCTAAAGCGTTGTCGTACCCTCATCTGGACCCTAAACCGTCCCCGTCCCCTAACCCTAACCCTAGCCCGAACCCTAACCCTAACCCTTCCCCGAAGCCTGACCCTCACCCGTCCCCTAATCCTAACCCGTACGCTGACACTAACCCGCGCCCTCACACGTACGCTCCCCCTAAAGCGTTGTCGTACCCTCACCTGGACCCTAAACCATCCCCGTCCCCTAACCCTAACCCTAGCCCGAACCCTAACCCTAACCCTTCCCCGAAGCCTGACCCTCACCCGTCCCCTAATCCTAACCCGTACGCTGACACTAACCCGCGCCCTCACACGTACACTCCCCCTAAAGCGTTGTCGTACCCTCACCTGCACCCTAAACCGTCCCCGTCCCCTAACCCTAACCCTAGCCCGAACCCTAACCCTAATCCTTCCCCGAAGCCTGACCCTCACCCGTCCCCTAATCCTAACCCGTACGCTGACACTAACCCGCGCCCTCACACGTACGCTCCCCCTAAAGCGTTGTCGTACCCTCACCTGGACCCTAAACCGTCCCCGTCCCCTAACCCTAACCCTAGCCCGAACCCTAACCCTAACCCTTCCCCGAAGCCTGACCCTCACCCGTCCCCTAATCCTAACCCGTACGCTGGCACTAACCCGCACCCTCACACGTACGCTCCCCCTAAAGCGTTGTCGTACCCTCACCTGGACCCTAAACCGTCCCCGTCCCCTAACCCTAACCCTAGCCCGAACCCTAACCCTAACCCTTCCCCGAAGCCTGACCCTCACCTGTCCCCTATTCCTAACCCGTACGCTGACACTAACCCGCGCCCTCACACGTACGCTCCCCCTAAAGCGTTGTCGTACCCTCACCTGGACCCTAAACCGTCCCCGTCCCCTAACCCTAACCCTAGCCCGAACCCTAACCCTAACCCTTCCCCGAAGCCTGACCCTCAACCGTCCCCTAATCCTAACCCGTACGCTGACACTAACCCACGCCCTCACACGTACGCTCCCCCTAAAGCGTTGTCGAACCCTCACCTGGGCCCTAAACCGTCCCCGTCCCCTAACCCTAACCCTAGCCCGAACCCTAACCCTAACCCTTCCCCGAAGCCTGACACTCACCCGACCCCTAATCCTAAACCGTACGCTGACACTAACCCGCGCCCTCACCCGTACGCTCCCCCTAAAGAGTTGTCGTACCCTCACCTGGACCCTAAACCGTCCCCGTCCCCTAACCCTAACCCTAGCCCGAACCCTAACCCTAACCCTTCCCCGAAGCCTGACCCTCACCCGTCCCCTAATCCTAACCCGTACGCTGACACTAACCCGCGCCCTCACACGTACGCTCCCCCTAAAGCGTTGTCGTACCCTCACCTGGACCCTAAACCGTCCCCGTCCCCTAACCCTAACCCTAGCCCGAACCCTAACCCTAACCCTTCCCCGAAGCCTGACCCTCAACCGTCCCCTAATCCTAACCCGTACGCTGACACTAACCCACGCCCTCACACGTACGCTCCCCCTAAAGCGTTGTCGAACCCTCACCTGGGCCCTAAACCGTCCCCGTCCCCTAACCCTAACCCTAGCCCGAACCCTAACCCTAACCCTTCCCCGAAGCCTGACACTCACCCGACCCCTAATCCTAAACCGTACGCTGACACTAACCCGCGCCCTCACCCGTACGCTCCCCCTAAAGAGTTGTCGTACCCTCACCTGGACCCTAAACCGTCCCCGTCCCCTAACCCTAACCCTAGCCCGAACCCTAACCCTAACCCTTCCCCGAAGCCTGACCCTCACCCGTCCCCTAATCCTAACCCGTACGCTGACACTAACCCGCGCCCTCACACGTACGCTCCCCCAAAGCGTTGTCGTACCCTCACCTGGACCCTAAACCGTCCCCGTCCCCTAACCCTAACCCTAGCCCGAACCCTAACCCTAACACTTCCCCGAAGCCTGACCCTCACCCGTCCCCTAATCCTAACCCGTACGCTGACACTAAACCGCGCCCTCACACGTACGCTCCCCCTAAAGCGTTGTCGTACCCTCACCTGGACGCTAAACCGTCCCCGTCTCCTAAACCTAACCCTAGCCCGAACCCTAACCCTAACCCTTCCCCGAAGCCTGACCCTCACCCGTCCCCTAATCCTAACCCATACGCTGACACTAACCCACGCCCTCACACGTACGCTCCCACTAAAGCGTTGTCGTACCCTCACCTGGACCCTAAACCGTCCCCGTCCCCTAACCCTAACCCTAGCCCGAACCCTAACCCTAACCCTTCCCCGAAGCCTGACCCTCACCCGTCCCCTAATCCTAACCCGTACGCTGACACTAACCCGCGCCCTCACACGTACGCTCCCCCTAAAGCGTTGTCGTACCCTCACCTGGACCCTAAACCGTCCCCATCCCCTAACCCTAACCCTAGCCCGAACCCTAACCCTAACCCTTCCCCGAAGCCTGACCCTCACCCGTCCCCTAATCCTAACCCGTACGCTGACACTAACCCGCGCCCTCACACGTACGCTCCCCCTAAAGCGTTGTCGTACCCTCACCTGGACCCTAAACCGTCCCCGTCCCCTAACCCTAACCCTAGCCCGAACCCTAACCCTAACCCTTCCCCGAAGCCTGACCCTCACCCGTCCCCTAATCCTAACCCGTACGCTGACACTAACCCGCGCCCTCACACGTACGCTCCCCCTAAAGCGTTGTCGTACCCTCATCTGGACCCTAAACCGTCCCCGTCCCCTAACCCTAACCCTAGCCCGAACCCTAACCCTAACCCTTCCCCGAAGCCTGACCCTCACCCGTCCCCTAATCCTAACCCGTACGCTGACACTAACCCGCGCCCTCACACGTACGCTCCCCTTAAAGCGTTGTCGTACCCTCACCTGGACCCTAAACCGTCCCCGTCCCCTAACCCTAACCCTAGCCCGAACCCTAACCCTAACCCTTCCCCGAAGCCTGACCCTCACCCGTCCCCTAATCCTAACCCGTACGCTGACACTAACCCGCGCCCTCACACGTACACTCCCCCTAAAGCGTTGTCGTACCCTCACCTGCACCCTAAACCGTCCCCGTCCCCTAACCCTAACCCTAGCCCGAACCCTAACCCTAATCCTTCCCCGAAGCCTGACCCTCACCCGTCCCCTAATCCTAACCCGTACGCTGACACTAACCCGCGCCCTCACACGTACGCTCCCCCTAAAGCGTTGTCGTACCCTCACCTGGACCCTAAACCGTCCCCGTCCCCTAACCCTAACCCTAGCCCGAACCCTAACCCTAACCCTTCCCCGAAGCCTGACCCTCACCCGTCCCCTAATCCTAACCCGTACGCTGGCACTAACCCGCGCCCTCACACGTACGCTCCCCCTAAAGCGTTGTCGTACCCTCACCTGGACCCTAAACCGTCCCCGTCCCCTAACCCTAACCCTAGCCCGAACCCTAACCCTAACCCTTCCCCGAAGCCTGACCCTCACCCGTCCCCTAATCCTAACCCGTACGCTGACACTAACCCGCGCCCTCACACGTACGCTCCCCCTAAAGCGTTGTCGTACCCTCACCTGGACCCTAAACCGTCCCCGTCCCCTAACCCTAACCCTAACCCTTCCCCGAAGCCTGACCCTCAACCGTCCCCTAATCCTAACCCGTACGCTGACACTAACCCACGCCCTCACACGTACGCTCCCCCTAAAGCGTTGTCGAACCCTCACCTGGGCCCTAAACCGTCCCCGTCCCCTAACCCTAACCCTAGCCCGAACCCTAACCCTAACCCTTCCCCGAAGCCTGACACTCACCCGACCCCTAATCCTAAACCGTACGCTGACACTAACCCGCGCCCTCACCCGTACGCTCCCCCTAAAGAGTTGTCGTACCCTCACCTGGACCCTAAACCGTCCCCGTCCCCTAACCCTAACCCTAGCCCGAACCCTAACCCTAACCCTTCCCCGAAGCCTGACCCTCACCCGTCCCCTAATCCTAACCCGTACGCTGACACTAACCCGCGCCCTCACACGTACGCTCCCCCTAAAGCGTTGTCGTACCCTCACCTGGACCCTAAACCGTCCCCGTACCCTAACCCTAACCCTAGCCCGAACCCTAACCCTAACCCTTCCCCGAAGCCTGACCCTCAACCGTCCCCTAATCCTAACCCGTACGCTGACACTAACCCACGCCCTCACACGTACGCTCCCCCTAAAGCGTTGTCGAACCCTCACCTGGGCCCTAAACCGTCCCCGTCCCCTAACCCTAACCCTAGCCCGAACCCTAACCCTAACCCTTCCCCGAAGCCTGACACTCACCCGACCCCTAATCCTAAACCGTACGCTGACACTAAACCGCGCCCTCACCCGTACGCTCCCCCTAAAGAGTTGTCGTACCCTCACCTGGACCCTAAACCGTCCCCGTCCCCTAACCCGAACCCTAGCCCGAACCCTAACCCTAACCCTTCCCCGAAGCCTGACCCTCACCCGTCCCCTACTCCTAACCCGTAGGCTGACACTAACCCGCGCCCTCAAACCTACGCTCCCCCTAAAGCGTTGTCGTACCCTCACCTGGACCCTAAACCGTCCCCGTCCCCTAACCCTAACCCTAGCCCGAACCCTAACCCTAACCCTTCCCCGAAGCCTGACCCTCACCCGTCCCCTAATCCTAACCCGTAGGCTGACACTAACACGCGCCCTCACACGTACGCTCCCCCTAAAGCGTTGTCGTACCCTCACCTGGACCCTAAACCGTCCCCGTCCCCTAACCCTAACCCTAGCCCGAACCCTAACCCTAACCCTTCCCCGAAGCCTGACCCTCACCCGTCCCCTAATCCTAACCCGTACGCTGACACTAACCCGCGCCCTCACACGTACGCTCCCCCTAAAGCGTTGTCGTACCCTCACCTGGACCCTAAACCGTCCCCGTCCCCTAACCCTAACCCTAACCCTTCCCCGAAGCCTGACCCTCAACCGTCCCCTAATCCTAACCCGTACGCTGACACTAACCCACGCCCTCACACGTACGCTCCCCCTAAAGCGTTGTCGAACCCTCACCTGGACCCTAAACCGTCCCCGTCCCCTAACCCTAACCCTAGCCCGAACCCTAACCCTAACCCTTCCCCGAAGCCTGACACTCACCCGACCCCTAATCCTAAACCGTACGCTGACACTAACCCGCGCCCTCACCCGTACGCTCCCCCTAAAGAGTTGTCGTACCCTCACCTGGACCCTAAACCGTCCCCGTCCCCTAACCCTAACCCTAGCCCGAACCCTAACCCTAACCCTTCCCCGAAGCCTGACCCTCACCCGTCCCCTAATCCTAACCCGTACGCTGACACTAACCCGCGCCCTCACACGTACGCTCCCCCTAAAGCGTTGTCGTACCCTCACCTGGACCCTAAACCGTCCCCGTCCCCTAACCCTAACCCTAGCCCGAACCCTAACCCTAACCCTTCCCCGAAGCCTGACCCTCAACCGTCCCCTAATCCTAACCCGTACGCTGACACTAACCCACGCCCTCACACGTACGCTCCCCCTAAAGCGTTGTCGAACCCTCACCTGGGCCCTAAACCGTCCCCGTCCCCTAACCCTAACCCTAGCCCGAACCCTAACCCTAACCCTTCCCCGAAGCCTGACACTCACCCGACCCCTAATCCTAAACCGTACGCTGACACTAACCCGCGCCCTCACCCGTACGCTCCCCCTAAAGAGTTGTCGTACCCTCACCTGGACCCTAAACCGTCCCCGTCCCCTAACCCGAACCCTAGCCCGAACCCTAACCCTAACCCTTCCCCGAAGCCTGACCCTCACCCGTCCCCTACTCCTAACCCGTAGGCTGACACTAACCCGCGCCCTCAAACCTACGCTCCCCCTAAAGCGTTGTCGTACCCTCACCTGGACCCTAAACCGTCCCCGTCCCCTAACCCTAACCCTAGCCCGAACCCTAACCCTAACCCTTCCCCGAAGCCTGACCCTCACCCGTCCCCTAATCCTAACCCGTAGGCTGACACTAACACGCGCCCTCACACGTACGCTCCCCCTAAAGCGTTGTCGTACCCTCACCTGGACCCTAAACCGTCCCCGTCCCCTAACCCTAACCCTAGCCCGAACCCTAACCCTAACACTTCCCCGAAGCCTGACCCTCACCCGTCCCCTAATCCTAACCCGTACGCTGACACTAACCCGCGCCCTCACACGTACGCACCCCCTAAAGAGTTGTCGTACCCTCACCTGGACCCTAAACCGTCCCCTTCCCCTAACCCTAACCCTAGCCCTAACTCTAACCCTAACCCTTCCCCGAAGCCTGACCCTCACCCGTCCCCTAATCCTAACCCGTACGCTGACACTAACCCGCGCCCTCACACGTACGCTCCCCCTAAAGCGTTGTCGTACCCTCACCTGGACCCTAAACCGTCCCCGTCCCCTAACCCGAACCCTAGCCCGAACCCTAACCCTAACCCTTCCCCGAAGCCTGACCCGCACCCGTCCCCTAATCCTAACCAGTACGCTGACACTAACCCGCGCCCTCACACGTACGCTCCCCCTAAAGCGTTGTCGTACACTCACCTGGACCCTAAACCGTCCCCGTCCCCTAACCCTAACCCTAGCCCGAACCCTAACCCTAACCCTTCCCCGAAGCCTGACCCTCACCCGTCCCCTACTCCTAACCCGTAGGCTGACACTAACCCGCGCCCTCAAACCTACGCTCCCCCTAAAGCGTTGTCGTACCCTCACCTGGACCCTAAACCGTCCCCGTCCCCTAACCCTAACCCTAGCCCGAACCCTAACCCTAACCCTTCCCCGAAGCCTGACCCTCACCCGTCCCCTAATCCTAACCCGTAGGCTGACACTAACCCGCGCCCTCACACGTACGCTCCCCCTAAAGCGTTGTCGTACCCTCACCTGGACCCTAAACCGGCCCCGTCCCCTAACCCTAACCCTAACCCTAGCCCGAACCCTAACCCTAACCCTTCCCCGAAGCCTGACCCTCACCCGTCCCCTAATCCTAACCCGTACGCTGACATTAACCCGCGCCCTCACAGGTACGCTCCCCCTAAAGCGTTGTCGTACCCTCACCTGGACCCTAAACCGTCCCCGTCCCCTAACACTAACCCTAGCAGGAACCCTAACCCTAACCCTTCCCCGAAGCCTGACCCTCACCCGTCCCCTAATCCTAACCCGTACGCTGACACTAACCCACGCCCTCACACGTACGCATCCCCTAAAGCGTTGTCGTACCCTCACCTGGACCCTAAACCGTCCCCGTCCCCTAACCCTAACCCTAGCCCGAAATCTAACCCTAACCCTTCCCCGAAGCCTGACCCTCACCCGTCCCCTAATCCTAACCCGTACGCTGACAGTAACCCGCGCCCTCACACGTACGCTCCCCCTAAAGCGTTGTCGTACCCTCACCTGGACCCTAAACCGTCCCCGTCCCCTAACCCTAACCCTAGCCCGAACCCTAACCCTAACCCTTCCCCGAAGCCTGACCCTCACCCGTCCCCTAATCCTAACCCGTACGCTGACACTAACCCACGCCTTCACACGTACGCTCCCCCTAAAGCGTTGTCGTACCCTCACCTGGACCCTAAACCGTCCCCGTCCCCTAACCCTAACCCTAGCCCGAACCCTAACCCTAGCCCTTCCCCGAAGCCTGACCCTCACCCGTCCCCTAATCCTAACCCGTACGCTGACACTAACCCGCGCCCTCACACGTACGCTCCCCCTAAAGCGTTGTCGTACCCTCACCTGGACCCTAAACCGTCCCCGTCCCCTAACCCTAACCCTAGCCCGAACCCTAACCCTAACCCTTCCCCGAAGCCTGACCCTCACCCGTCCCCTAATCCTAACCCGTACGCTGACACTAACCCGCGCCCTCACACGTACACTCCCCCTAAAGCGTTGTCGTACCCTCACCTGGACCCTAAACCGTCCCCGTCCCCTAACCCTAACCCTAGCCCGAACCCTAACCCTAACACTTCCCCGAAGCCTGACCCTCACCTGTCCCCTAATCCTAACACGTACGCTGACACTAAGCCGCGCCCTCACACGTACGCTCCCCCTAAAGCGTTGTCGTACCCTCACCTGGACCCTAAACCGTCCCCGTCCCCTAACACTAACCCTAGCAGGAACCCAAACCCTAACCCTTCCCCGAAGCCTGACCCTCACCCGTCCCCTAATCCTAACCCGTACGCTGACACTAACCCGCGCCCTCACACGTACGCTCCCCCTAAAGCGTTGTCGTACCCTCACCTGGACCCTAAACCGTCCCCGTCCCCTAACCCTAACCCTACCCCGAAATCTAACCCTAACGCTTCCCCGAAGCCTGACCCTCTCCCGTCCCCTAATCCTAACCCGTACGCTCACACTAACCCGCGACCTCACACGTACGCACCCCCTAAAGCGTTGTCGTACCCTCACCTGGACCCTAAACCGTCCCCGTCCCCTAACCCTAACCCTAGCCCGAACCCTAACCCTAACCCTTCCCCGAAGCCTGACCCTCACCCGTCCCCTAATCCTAACCCGTACGCTGACACTAAGCCGCGCCCTCACACGTACGCTCCCCCTAAAGCGTTGTCGTACCCTCACCTGGACCCTAAACCGTCCCCGTCCCCTAACCCTAACCCTAGCCCGAACCCTAACCCTAACCCTTCCCCGAAGCCTGACCCTCACCCGTCCCCTAATCCTAACGCGTACGCTGACACTAACCCGCGCCCTCACACGTACGCTCCCCCTAAAGCGTTGTCGTACCCTCACCTGGACCCTAAACCGTCCCCGTCCCCTAACACTAACCCTAGCAGGAACCCTAACCCTAACCCTTCCCCGAAGCCTGACCCTCTCCCGTCCCCTAATCCTAACCCGTACGCTCACACTAATCCGCGACCTCACACGTACGCACCCCCTAAAGCGTTGTCGTACCCTCACCTGGACCCTAAACCGTCCCCGTCCCCTAACCCTAACCCTAGCCCGAACCCTAACCCTAACCCTTCCCCGAAGCCTGACCCTCACCCGTCCCCTAATCCTAACCCGTACGCTGACACTAAGCCGCGCCCTCACACGTACGCTCCCCCTAAAGCGTTGTCGTACCCTCACCTGGACCCTAAACCGTCCCCGTCCCCTAACCCTAACCCTAGCCCGAACCCTAACCCTAACCCTTCCCCGAAGCCTGACCCTCACCCGTCCCCTAATCCTAACCCGTACGCTGACACTAACCCGCGCCCTCACACGTACGCTCCCCCTAAAGCGTGATCGTACCCTAACCTGGACCCTAAACCGTCCCCGTCCCCTAACCCTAACCCTAGCCCGAACCCTAACCCTAACACTTCCCCGAAGCCTGACCCTCACCCGTCCCCTAATCCTAACCCGTACGCTGACACTAACCCGCGCCCTCACACGTACGCTCCCCCTAAAGCGTTGTCGTACCCTCACCTGGACCCTAAACCGTCCCCGTCCCCTAACCCTAACCCTAGCCCGAACCCTAACCCTAAACCTTCCCCGAACCTGACCCTCACCCGTCCCCTAATCCTAACCCGTACGCTGACACTAACCCGCGCCCTCACACGTACGCTCCCCCTAAATCGTTGTCGTACACTCACCTGGACCCTAAACCGTCCCCGTCCCCTAACCCTAACCCTAGCCCGAACCCTAACCCTAACCCTTCCCCGAAGCCCGACCCTCACCCGTCCCCTAATCCTAAACCGTACGCTGACACTAACCCGCGCCCTCACACGTATGCTCCCCTAAAGCGTTGTCGTACCCTCAGCTGGACCCTAAACCGTCCCCGTCCCCTAACCCTAACCCTAGCCCGAACCCTAACCCTAACACTTCCCCGAAGCCTGACCCTCACCCGTCCCCTAATCCTTACCCGTACGCTGACACTAACCCGTGCCCTCCCACGTACGCTCCCCCTAAAGCGTTCTCGTACCCTCACCTGGACCCTAAACCGTCCCCGTCCCCTAACCCTAACCCTAGCCCGAACCCTAACCCTAAACCTTCCCCGAAGCCTGACCCTCACCCGTCCCCTAATCCTAACCCGTACGCTGACACTAACCCGCGCCCTCACACGTACGCTCCCCCTAAAGCGTTGTCGTACCCTCACCTGGACCCTAAACCGTCCCCGTCCCC
>NW_028132488.1:0-39303 GCF_964374135.1 Grampus griseus | reverse complement strand
TATTCAGGAAAAAACGCATACGCCCTTTTTGACCAACCAAGCAAACTTGCAAAGGAAATCTGCACTACAATGAAGTCTCACTTCCCCCCGGTCAAAAGGGCCATCTGAAAAAAGTGTAAAATCCAGAAAGGCAGGACAGGCCATGGAGGACTGGGAGCCTTGTTATGCTGATGGGCGGGATGTAAATTGCCAACAGACACTCGGGAGAAGTGTATGGTGTTTCCTGAAACATCTAAAAAACAAAGCAACAGAGCCTAGGGCACTTCCACTTATGGTCCTATAGCTTAGGGAAATTAAAATCAAAAAGACACAGCCACCCCAAAGTTTGGGACGCCTCTGTTTACAAGAACCTCGTTTACCGTACAAGTTCAATATCACAGAAAGAGAAAAATGGATAAAGAACTTGTGGTACTTACGTACAATGCAGTATCACTCAGCAATGAAATCTATGTCATCAGGCCCGTAGCAGCATAATGAGTGGATTCAGGTACGATGATTCTAACTGAAATAAGTCACACAGAAAAAGAAACATCATAAGATATCACTAATACACGGAATGTAAACTTGGCTACACAGGAACTGAATTCCAAAACAGAACAGGGTCTCAAATTTAGAAAACCAACTTATGCTTGCTTAAGGGGAAAGGTGAGTTGGGGTGCTGCATAAAACCAGAGATTGAAATGAGCACAGATAAAGTTCCTTAAGCCAAATATGGAATAGACAAGAGCTACTCCTTGCTCAACGAAATGGACTCAACACCCCATATTAAACGCCTAAGAATGTACCTGACTAGTAAGTATCTTAAAACCTATGGATTGCTATGTCTCCGAAAGAGAATCAAGCATGTGTACAGGGGCATAAACGCAGCAGTGATAGGATTGGAGAGGTTCGGTGAGCAAATGAAGACCCTTTGAAGTCATATTGCATGGTACCCATTCCACGGGTCTCAACTCTCCAGGTTTAAGGTATTCTTCCTTCAGCTAAAACATGCATGTGGAACCCAGAGTATGATCAACCGTGTGAACGGGAGACGTGTTCAAATATGTCTCAGTTTTCCTCCCCTGGTACTCGGGTGCAACAGTGCAGACGCTTTACTAACACTCTCCCCACTTGGAGAGTCAGCGCCTTTAACCTCCTGTTTGGCCCAGTTTGCAATTTCTGCGGAAGATGAACAGGAATAGGGAGAACCAATGAGAGACTAGCTGGAGGTGTCTGGACGGGCAAATTTAACTCTCATTTCCCACCAGGAAGAGGAAATAACCAAAGGCTCAGCGTGCCGTGCCGGAAGCAGATTAGGGCCTGAAGCCATCCTGCGGTGTTGCGGCCAGCTCAAAAGAAAGTGAGTTGAAGAAAGGAGCTCAGGGGCACTGTAATTCACAAACCTGCAGAGTTATAAATGACAGCTATCGTCCAAAAATATACTGAAGTAAGGCTGCCAAGAGGACTTGAAAGCGGGGCAGAATTGCAGGAAACCGATTTCAGGAGGTAGACTGGAATTGCATTGAAAGCATAGGAAAAGAGGCAGAACGTCCACAATGATGCACTTGGCCAAAAAGGGCGTATGCGTTTTTTCCTGAATATATTCAGGAAAAAACGCATACGCCCTTTTTGGCCAACCAAGCAAGCTTGCAAAGGAAATCTGCACTACAATGAAGTCTCACTTCCCCCCGGTCAAAAGGGCCATCTGAAAAAAGTGTAAAATCCAGAAAGGCAGGACAGGCCATGGAGAACTGGGAGCCTTGTTATGCTGATGGGCGGGATGTAAATTGCCAACAGACACTCGGGAGAAGTGTATGGTGTTTCCTGAAACATCTAAAAAACAAAGCAACAGAGCCTAGGGCACTTCCACTTATGGTCCTATAGCTTAGGGAAATTAAAATAAAAAAGACACAGCGACCCCAAAGTTTGGGACGCCTCTGTTTACAAGAACCTCGTTTACAGTACAAGTTCAACATCGCAGAAAGTGAAAAATGGATAAAGAAGATGTGGTATTTACTTACAAAGCAATATCACTCAGCAATGAAATCTATGTCATCAGGCTCTTAGCAGCACAATGAGTGGATTCAGGTATGATGATTCTAACTGAAATAAGTCACACAGAAAAAGAAACATCCTAAGATATCACTAATACACGGAATGTAAACTTGGCTACACAGGAACTGAATTACAGAACAGAACAGGGTCTCAAATTTAGAAAACCAACTTATGCTTGCTTAAGAGGAAAGGTGAGTTGGGGTGCTGCATAAAACCAGAGATTGAAATGAGCACAGATAAAGTTCCTTAAGCCAAATATGGAATAGACAAGAGCTACTCCTTGCTCAACGAAATGGACTCAACACCGCATATTAAACGCCTAAGAATGTACCTGACTAGTAAGTATCTTAAAACCTATGGATTGCTATGTCTCCGAAAGAGAATCAAGCATGTGTACAGGGGCATAAACGCAGCAGTGATAGGATTGGAGAGGTTCAGTGAGCAAATGAAGACCCTTTGAAGTCATATTGCATGGTACCCATTCCACGGGTTTCAACTACCCAGGTTTAAGGTATTCTTCCTTCAGCTAAAACATGCATGTGGAACCTAGAGTATGATCAACCATGTGATCGGGAGACGTGTTCAAATATGTCTCAGTTTTCCTCCCCTGGTACTCGGGTGCAACATTCCAGACGCTTTACTAACACTCTCCCCACTTGGAGAGTCAGCGCCTTTAACCTCCTGTTTGGCCCAGTTTGCAATTTCTGCGGAAGATGAAAAGGAATAGCGAGAACCAATGAGAGACTAGCTGGAGGTGGCTGGACGGGCAAATTTAACTCTCATTTCCCACCAGGAAGAGGAAATAACCAAAGGCTCAGCGTGCCGTGCCGGAACCAGATTAGGGCCTGAAGCCATCCTGCGGTGTTGCGGCCAGGTCACAAGAAAGCGAGTTGAAGAAAGGAGCTCAGGGGCACTGTAATTCACAAACCTGCACAGTTATAAATGACAGCTATCATCCAAAAATAGACTAAAGTAAGGCTGCCAAGAGGACTTGAAAGCGGGGCAGAATTGCAGGAAACCGATTTCAGGAGGTAGACTGGAATTGCATTGAAAGCATAGGAAAAGAGGCAGAACGTCCACAATGATGCACTTGGCCAAAAAGGGCGTATGCGTTTTTTCCTGAATATATTCAGGAAAAAACGCATACGCCCTTTTTGACCAACCAAGCAAACTTGCAAAGGAAATCTGCACTACAATGAAGTCTCACTTCCCCCCGGTCAAAAGGGCCATCTGAAAAAAGTGTAAAATCCAGAAAGGCAGGACAGGCCATGGAGGACTGGGAGCCTTGTTATGCTGATGGGCGGGATGTAAATTGCCAACAGACACTCGGGAGAAGTGTATGGTGTTTCCTGAAACATCTAAAAAACAAAGCAACAGAGCCTAGGGCACTTCCACTTATGGTCCTATAGCTTAGGGAAATTAAAATCAAAAAGACACAGCCACCCCAAAGTTTGGGACGCCTCTGTTTACAAGAACCTCGTTTACCGTACAAGTTCAATATCACAGAAAGTGAAAAATGGATAAAGAACTTGTGGTACTTACGTACAATGCAGTATCACTCAGCAATGAAATCTATGTCATCAGGCCCGTAGCAGCATAATGAGTGGATTCAGGTACGATGATTCTAACTGAAATAAGTCACACAGCAAAAGAAACATCATAAGATATCACTAATACACGGAATGTAAACTTGGCTACACAGGAACTGAATTCCAAAACAGAACAGGGTCTCAAATTTAGAAAACCAACTTATGCTTGCTTAAGGGTAAAGGTGAGTTGGGGTGCTCCATAAAACCAGAGATCGAAATGAGCACAGATAAAGTTCCTTAAGCCAAATATGGAATAGACAAGAGCTACTCCTTGCTCAACGAAATGGACTCAACACCGCATATTAAACGCCTAAGAATGTACCTGACTAGTAAGTATCTTAAAACCTATGGATTGCTATGTCTCCGAAAGAGAATCAAGCGTGTGTACAGGGGCATAAACGCAGCAGTGATAGGATTGGAGAGGTTCGGTGAGCAAATGAAGACCCTTTGAAGTCATATTGCATGGTACCCATTCCACGGGTCTCAACACTACAGGTTTAAGGTATTCTTCCTTCGGCTAAAACATGCATGTGGAACCCAGAGTATGATCAACCGTGTGAACGGGAGACGTGTTCAAATATGTCTCAGTTTTTGTCCCCTGGTACTCGGGTGCAACATTCCAGACGCTTTACTAAAACTCTCCCCACTTGGAGAGTCAGCGCCTTTAACCTCCTGTTTGGCCCAGTTTGCAATTTCTGCGGAAGATGAACAGGAATAGGGAGAACCAATGAGAGACTAACTGGAGGTGTCTGGACAGGCAAATTTAACTCTCATTTCCCACCAGGAAGAGGAAATAACCAAAGGCTCAGCATGCCGTGCCGGAACCAGATTAGGGCCTGAAGCCATCCTGCGGTGTTGCGGCCAGCTCAAAAGAAAGCGAGTTGAAGAAAGGAGCTCAGGGGCACTGTAATTCACAAACCTGCAGAGTTATAAATGACAGCTATCATCCAAAAATAGACTAAAGTAAGGCTTCCAAGAGGACTTGAAAGCGGGGCAGAATTGCAGGAAACCGATTTCAGGAGGTAGACTGGAATTGCATTGAAAGCATAGGAAAAGAGGCAGAACGTCCACAATGATGCACTTGGCCAAAAAGGGCGTATGCGTTTTTTCCTGAATATATTCACGAAAAAACGCATACGCCCTTTTTGGCCAACCAAGCAAGCTTGCAAAGGAAATCTGCACTACAATGAAGTCTCACTTCCCCCCGGTCAAAAGGGCCATCTGAAAAAAGTGTAAAATCCAGAAAGGCAGGACAGGCCATGGAGAACTGGGAGCCTTGTTATGCTGATGGGTGGGATATAAATTGCCAACAGACACTCGGGAGAAGTGTATGGTGTTTCCTGAAACATCTAAAAAACAAAGCAACAGAGCCTAGGGCACTTCCACTTATGGTCCTATAGCTTAGGGAAATTAAAATCAAAAAGACACAGCCACCCCAAAGTTTGGGACGCCTCTGTTTACAAGAACCTCGTTTACCGTACAAGTTCAATATCACAGAAAGTGAAAAATGGATAAAGAACTTGTGGTACTTACGTACAATGCAGTATCACTCAGCAATGAAATCTATGTCATCAGGCCCGTAGCAGCATAATGAGTGGATTCAGGTACGATGATTCTAACTGAAATAAGTCACACAGAAAAAGAAACATCATAAGATATCACTAATACACGGAATGTAAACTTGGCTACACAGGAACTGAATTCCAAAACAGAACAGGGTCTCAAATTTAGAAAACCAACTTATGCTTGCTTAAGGGGAAAGGTGAGTTGGGGTGCTGCATAAAACCAGAGATTGAAATGAGCACAGATAAAGTTCCTTAAGCCAAATATGGAATAGACAAGAGCTACTCCTTGCTCAACGAAATGGACTCAACACCCCATATTAAACGCCTAAGAATGTACCTGACTAGTAAGTATCTTAAAACCTATGGATTGCTATGTCTCCGAAAGAGAATCAAGCATGTGTACAGGGGCATAAACGCAGCAGTGATAGGATTGGAGAGGTTCGGTGAGCAAATGAAGACCCTTTGAAGTCATATTGCATGGTACCCATTCCACGGGTCTCAACTCTCCAGGTTTAAGGTATTCTTCCTTCAGCTAAAACATGCATGTGGAACCCAGAGTATGATCAACCGTGTGAACGGGAGACGTGTTCAAATATGTCTCAGTTTTCCTCCCCTGGTACTCGGGTTCAACAGTCCAGACGCTTTACTAACACTCTCCCCACTTGGAGAGTCAGCGCCTTTAACCTCCTGTTTGGCCCAGTTTGCAATTTCTGCGGAAGATGAACAGGAATAGGGAGTACCAATGAGAGACTAGCTGGAGGTGTCTGGACGGGCAAATTTAACTCTCATTTCCCACCAGGAAGAGGAAATAACCAAAGGCTCAGCGTGCCGTGCCGGAAGCAGATTAGGGCCTGAAGCCATCCTGCGGTGTTGCGGCCAGCTCAAAAGAAAGTGAGTTGAAGAAAGGAGCTCAGGGGCACTGTAATTCACAAACCTGCAGAGTTATAAATGACAGCTATCGTCCAAAAATATACTGAAGTAAGGCTGCCAAGAGGACTTGAAAGCGGGGCAGAATTGCAGGAAACCGATTTCAGGAGGTAGACTGGAATTGCATTGAAAGCATAGGAAAAGAGGCAGAACGTCCACAATGATGCACTTGGCCAAAAAGGGCGTATGCGTTTTTTCCTGAATATATTCAGGAAAAAACGCATACGCCCTTTTTGGCCAACCAAGCAAGCTTGCAAAGGAAATCTGCACTACAATGAAGTCTCACTTACCCCCGGTCAAAAGGGCCATCTGAAAAAAGTGTAAAATCCAGAAAGGCAGGACAGGCCATGGAGAACTGGGAGCCTTGTTATGCTGATGGGCGGGATGTAAATTGCCAACAGACACTCGGAGAAGTGTATGGTGTTTCCTGAAACATCTAAAAAACAAAGCAACAGAGCCTAGGGCACTTCCACTTATGGTCCTATAGCTTAGGGAAATTAAAATAAAAAAGACACAGCCACCCCAAAGTTTGGGACGCCTCTGTTTACAAGAACCTCGTTTACAGTACAAGTTCAACATCGCAGAAAGTGAGAAATGGATAAAGAAGATGTGGTATTTACTTACAAAGCAATATCACTCAGCAATGAAATCTATGTCATCAGGCTCTTAGCAGCACAATGAGTGGATTCAGGTATGATGATTCTAACTGAAATAAGTCACACAGAAAAAGAAACATCCTAAGATATCACTAATACACGGAATGTAAACTTGGCTACACAGGAACTGAATTACAGAACAGAACAGGGTCTCAAATTTAGAAAACCAACTTATGCTTGCTTAAGAGGAAAGGTGAGTTGGGGTGCTGCATAAAACCAGAGATTGAAATGAGCACAGATAAAGTTCCTTAAGCCAAATATGGAATAGACAAGAGCTACTCCTTGCTCAACGAAATGGACTCAACACCGCATATTAAACGCCTAAGAATGTACCTGACTAGTAAGTATCTTAAAACCTATGGATTGCTATGTCTCCGAAAGAGAATCAAGCATGTGTACAGGGGCATAAACGCAGCAGTGATAGGATTGGAGAGGTTCGGTGAGCAAATGAAGACCCTTTGAAGTCATATTGCATGGTACCCATTCCACGGGTTTCAACTACCCAGGTTTAAGGTATTCTTCCTTCAGCTAAAACATGCATGTGGAACCTAGAGTATGATCAACCATGTGATCGGGAGACGTGTTCAAATATGTCTCAGTTTTCCTCCCCTGGTACTCGGGTGCAACATTCCAGACGCTTTACTAACACTCTCCCGACTTGGAGAATCAGTCCCTTTAACCTCCTGTTTGGCCCAGTTTGCAATTTCTGCGGAAGATGAAAAGGAATAGCGAGAACCAATGAGAGACTAGCTGGAGGTGGCTGGACGGGCAAATTTAACTCTCATTTCCCACCAGGAAGAGGAAATAACCAAAGGCTCAGCGTGCCGTGCCGGAACCAGATTAGGGCCTGAAGCCATCCTGTGGTGTTGCGGCCAGGTCACAAGAAAGCGAGTTGAAGAAAGGAGCTCAGGGGCACTGTAATTCACAAACCTGCACAGTTATAAATGACAGCTATCATCCAAAAATAGACTAAAGTAAGGCTGCCAAGAGGACTTGAAAGCGGGGCAGAATTGCAAGAAAACGATTTCAGGAGGTAGACTGGAATTGCATTGAAAGCATAGGAAAAGAGGCAGAACGTCCACAATGATGCACTTGGCCAAAAAGGGCGTATGCGTTTTTTCCTGAATATATTCAGGAAAAAACGCATATGCCCTTTTTGACCAACCAAGCAAACTTGCAAAGGAAATCTGCACTACAATGAAGTCTCACTTCCCCCCGGTCAAAAGGGCCATCTGAAAAAAGTGTAAAATCCAGAAAGGCAGGACAGGCCATGGAGGACTGGGAGCCTTGTTATGCTGATGGGCGGGATGTAAATTGCCAACAGACACTCGGGAGAAGTGTATGGTGTTTCCTGAAACATCTAAAAAACAAAGCAACAGAGCCTAGGGCACTTCCACTTATGGTCCTATAGCTTAGGGAAATTAAAATCAAAAAGACACAGCCACCCCAAAGTTTGGGACGCCTCTGTTTACAAGAACCTCGTTTACCGTACAAGTTCAATATCACAGAAAGAGAAAAATGGATAAAGAACTTGTGGTACTTACGTACAATGCAGTATCACTCAGCAATGAAATCTATGTCATCAGGCCCGTAGCAGCATAATGAGTGGATTCAGGTATGATGATTCTAACTGAAATAAGTCACACAGCAAAAGAAACATCATAAGATATCACTAATACCCGGAATGTAAACTTGGCTACACAGGAACTGAATTCCAAAACAGAACAGGGTCTCAAATTTAGAAAACCAACTTATGCTTGCTTAAGGGGAAAGGTGAGTTGGGGTGCTGCATAAAACCAGAGATTGAAATGAGCACAGATAAAGTTCCTTAAGCCAAATATGGAATAGACAAGAGCTACTCCTTGCTCAACGAAATGGACTCAACACCCCATATTAAACGCCTAAGAATGTACCTGACTAGTAAGTATCTTAAAACCTATGGATTGCTATGTCTCCGAAAGAGAATCAAGCATGTGTACAGGGGCATAAACGCAGCAGTGATAGGATTGGAGAGGTTCGGTGAGCAAATGAAGACCCTTTGAAGTCATATTGCATGGTACCCATTCCACGGGTCTCAACTCTCCAGGTTTAAGGTATTCTTCCTTCAGCTAAAACATGCATGTGGAACCCAGAGTATGATCAACCGTGTGAACGGGAGACGTGTTCAAATATGTCTCAGTTTTCCTCCCCTGGTACTCGGGTGCAACAGTGCAGACGCTTTACTAACACTCTCCCCACTTGGAGAGTCAGCGCCTTTAACCTCCTGTTTGGCCCAGTTTGCAATTTCTGCGGAAGATGAACAGGAATAGGGAGAACCAATGAGAGACTAGCTGGAGGTGTCTGGACGGGCAAATTTAACTCTCATTTCCCACCAGGAAGAGGAAATAACCAAAGGCTCAGCGTGCCGTGCCGGAAGCAGATTAGGGTCTGAAGCCATCCTGCGGTGTTGCGGCCAGCTCAAAAGAAAGTGAGTTGAAGAAAGGAGCTCAGGGGCACTGTAATTCACAAACCTGCAGAGTTATAAATGACAGCTATCGTCCAAAAATATACTGAAGTAAGGCTGCCAAGAGGACTTGAAAGCGGGGCAGAATTGCAGGAAACCGATTTCAGGAGGTAGACTGGAATTGCATTGAAAGCATAGAAAAAGAGGCAGAACGTCCACAATGATGCACTTGGCCAAAAAGGGCGTATGCGTTTTTTCCTGAATATATTCAGGAAAAAACGCATACGCCCTTTTTGGCCAACCAAGCAAGCTTGCAAAGGAAATCTGCACTACAATGAAGTCTCACTTCCCCCCGGTCAAAAGGGCCATCTGAAAAAAGTGTAAAATCCAGAAAGGCAGGACAGGCCATGGAGAACTGGGAGCCTTGTTATGCTGATGGGCGGGATGTAAATTGCCAACAGACACTCGGGAGAAGTGTATGGTGTTTCCTGAAACATCTAAAAAACAAAGCAACAGAGCCTAGGGCACTTCCACTTATGGTCCTATAGCTTAGGGAAATTAAAATAAAAAAGACACAGCCACCCCAAAGTTTGGGACGCCTCTGTTTACAAGAACCTCGTTTACAGTACAAGTTCAACATCGCAGAAAGTGAGAAATGGATAAAGAAGATGTGGTATTTACTTACAAAGCAATATCACTCAGCAATGAAATCTATGTCATCAGGCTCTTAGCAGCACAATGAGTGGATTCAGGTATGATGATTCTAACTGAAATAAGTCACATAGAAAAAGAAACATCCTAAGATATCACTAATACAAGGAATGTAAACTTGGCTACACAGGAACTGAATTACAGAACAGAACAGGGTCTCAAATTTAGAAAACCAACTTATGCTTGCTTAAGAGGAAAGGTGAGTTGGGGTGCTGCATAAAACCAGAGATTGAAATGAGCACAGATAAAGTTCCTTAAGCCAAATATGGAATAGACAAGAGCTACTCCTTGCTCAACGAAATGGACTCAACACCGCATATTAAACGCCTAAGAATGTACCTGACTAGTAAGTATCTTAAAACCTATGGATTGCTATGTCTCCGAAAGAGAATCAAGCATGTGTACAGGGGCATAAACGCAGCAGTGATAGGATTGGAGAGGTTCGGTGAGCAAATGAAGACCCTTTGAAGTCATATTGCATGGTACCCATTCCACGGGTTTCAACTACCCAGCTTTAAGGTATTCTTCCTTCAGCTAAAACATGCATGTGGAACCTAGAGTATGATCAACCATGTGATCGGGAGACGTGTTCAAATATGTCTCAGTTTTCCTCCCCTGGTACTCGGGTGCAACATTCCAGACGCTTTACTAACACTCTCCCCACTTGGAGAGTCAGCGCCTTTAACCTCCTGTTTGGCCCAGTTTGCAATTTCTGCGGAAGATGAAAAGGAATAGCGAGAACCAATGAGAGACTAGCTGGAGGTGGCTGGACGGGCAAATTTAACTCTCATTTCCCACCAGGAAGAGGAAATAACCAAAGGCTCAGCGTGCCGTGCCGGAACCAGATTAGGGCCTGAAGCCATCCTGCGGTGTTGCGGCCAGGTCACAAGAAAGCGAGTTGAAGAAAGGAGCTCAGGGGCACTGTAATTCACAAACCTGCACAGTTATAAATGACAGCTATCATCCAAAAATAGACTAAAGTAAGGCTGCCAAGAGGACTTGAAAGCGGGGCAGAATTGCAGGAAACCGATTTCAGGAGGTAGACTGGAATTGCATTGAAAGCATAGGAAAAGAGGCAGAACGTCCACAATGATGCACTTGGCCAAAAAGGGCGTATGCGTTTTTTCCTGAATATATTCAGGAAAAAACGCATACGCCCTTTTTGACCAACCAAGCAAACTTGCAAAGGAAATCTGCACTACAATGAAGTCTCACTTCCCCCCGGTCAAAAGGGCCATCTGAAAAAAGTGTAAAATCCAGAAAGGCAGGACAGGCCATGGAGGACTGGGAGCCTTGTTATGCTGATGGGCGGGATGTAAATTGCCAACAGACACTCGGGAGAAGTGTATGGTGTTTCCTGAAACATCTAAAAAACAAAGCAACAGAGCCTAGGGCACTTCCACTTATGGTCCTATAGCTTAGGGAAATTAAAATCAAAAAGACACAGCCACCCCAAAGTTTGGGACGCCTCTGTTTACAAGAACCTCGTTTACCGTACAAGTTCAATATCACAGAAAGTGAAAAATGGATAAAGAACTTGTGGTACTTACGTACAATGCAGTATCACTCAGCAATGAAATCTATGTCATCAGGCCCGTAGCAGCATAATGAGTGGATTCAGGTACGATGATTCTAACTGAAATAAGTCACACAGCAAAAGAAACATCCTAAGATATCACTAATACACGGAATGTAAACTTGGCTACACAGGAACTGAATTACAGAACAGAACAGGGTCTCAAATTTAGAAAACCAACTTATGCTTGCTTAAGGGTAAAGGTGAGTTGGGGTGCTCCATAAAACCAGAGATCGAAATGAGCACAGATAAAGTTCCTTAAGCCAAATATGGAATAGACAAGAGCTACTCCTTGCTCAACGAAATGGACTCAACACCGCATATTAAACGCCTAAGAATGTACCTGACTAGTAAGTATCTTAAAACCTATGGATTGCTATGTCTCCGAAAGAGAATCAAGCGTGTGTACAGGGGCATAAACGCAGCAGTGATAGGATTGGAGAGGTTCGGTGAGCAAATGAAGACCCTTTGAAGTCATATTGCATGGTACCCATTCCACGGGTCTCAACACTACGGGTTTAAGGTATTCTTCCTTCGGCTAAAACATGCATGTGGAACCCAGAGTATGATCAACCGTGTGAACGGGAGACGTGTTCAAATATGTCTCAGTTTTTGTCCCCTGGTACTCGGGTGCAACATTCCAGACGCTTTACTAAAACTCTCCCCACTTGGAGAGTCAGCGCCTTTAACCTCCTGTTTGGCCCAGTTTGCAATTTCTGCGGAAGATGAACAGGAATAGGGAGAACCAATGAGAGACTAACTGGAGGTGTCTGGACAGGCAAATTTAACTCTCATTTCCCACCAGGAAGAGGAAATAACCAAAGGCTCAGCATGCCGTGCCGGAACCAGATTAGGGCCTGAAGCCATCCTGCGGTGTTGCGGCCAGCTCAAAAGAAAGCGAGTTGAAGAAAGGAGCTCAGGGGCACTGTAATTCACAAACCTGCAGAGTTATAAATGACAGCTATCGTCCAAAAATAGACTAAAGTAAGGCTTCCAAGAGGACTTGAAAGCGGGGCAGAATTGCAGGAAACCGATTTCAGGAGGTAGACTGGAATTGCATTGAAAGCATAGGAAAAGAGGCAGAACGTCCACAATGATGCACTTGGCCAAAAAGGGCATATGCGTTTTTTCCTGAATATATTCACGAAAAAACGCATACGCCCTTTTTGGCCAACCAAGCAAGCTTGCAAAGGAAATCTGCACTACAATGAAGTCTCACTTCCCCCCGGTCAAAAGGGCCATCTGAAAAAAGTGTAAAATCCAGAAAGGCAGGACAGGCCATGGAGAACTGGGAGCCTTGTTATGCTGATGGGTGGGATATAAATTGCCAACAGACACTCGGGAGAAGTGTATGGTGTTTCCTGAAACATCTAAAAAACAAAGCAACAGAGCCTAGGGCACTTCCACTTATGGTCCTATAGCTTAGGGAAATTAAAATCAAAAAGACACAGCCACCCCAAAGTTTGGGACGCCTCTGTTTACAAGAACCTCGTTTACCGTACAAGTTCAATATCACAGAAAGTGAAAAATGGATAAAGAACTTGTGGTACTTACGTACAATGCAGTATCACTCAGCAATGAAATCTATGTCATCAGGCCCGTAGCAGCATAATGAGTGGATTCAGGTACGATGATTCTAACTGAAATAAGTCACACAGAAAAAGAAACATCATAAGATATCACTAATACACGGAATGTAAACTTGGCTACACAGGAACTGAATTCCAAAACAGAACAGGGTCTCAAATTTAGAAAACCAACTTATGCTTGCTTAAGGGGAAAGGTGAGTTGGGGTGCTGCATAAAACCAGAGATTGAAATGAGCACAGATAAAGTTCCTTAAGCCAAATATGGAATAGACAAGAGCTACTCCTTGCTCAACGAAATGGACTCAACACCCCATATTAAACGCCTAAGAATGTACCTGACTAGTAAGTATCTTAAAACCTATGGATTGCTATGTCTCCGAAAGAGAATCAAGCATGTGTACAGGGGCATAAACGCAGCAGTGATAGGATTGGAGAGGTTCGGTGAGCAAATGAAGACCCTTTGAAGTCATATTGCATGGTACCCATTCCACGGGTCTCAACTCTCCAGGTTTAAGGTATTCTTCCTTCACCTAAAACATGCATGTGGAACCCAGAGTATGATCAACCGTGTGAACGGGAGACGTGTTCAAATATGTCTCAGTTTTCCTCCCCTGGTACTCGGGTGCAACAGTCCAGACGCTTTACTAACACTCTCCCCACTTGGAGAGTCAGCGCCTTTAACCTCCTGTTTGGCCCAGTTTGCAATTTCTGCGGAAGATGAACAGGAATAGGGAGAACCAATGAGAGACTAGCTGGAGGTGTCTGGACGGGCAAATTTAACTCTCATTTCCCACCAGGAAGAGGAAATAACCAAAGGCTCAGCGTGCCGTGCCGGAAGCAGATTAGGGCCTGAAGCCATCCTGCGGTGTTGCGGCCAGCTCAAAAGAAAGTGAGTTGAAGAAAGGAGCTCAGGGGCACTGTAATTCACAAACCTGCAGAGTTATAAATGACAGCTATCGTCCAAAAATATACTGAAGTAAGGCTGCCAAGAGGACTTGAAAGCGGGGCAGAATTGCAGGAAACCGATTTCAGGAGGTAGACTGGAATTGCATTGAAAGCATAGGAAAAGAGGCAGAACGTCCACAATGATGCACTTGGCCAAAAAGGGCGTATGCGTTTTTTCCTGAATATATTCAGGAAAAAACGCATACGCCCTTTTTGGCCAACCAAGCAAGCTTGCAAAGGAAATCTGCACTACAATGAAGTCTCACTTCCCCCCGGTCAAAAGGGCCATCTGAAAAAAGTGTAAAATCCAGAAAGGCAGGACAGGCCATGGAGAACTGGGAGCCTTGTTATGCTGATGGGCGGGATGTAAATTGCCAACAGACACTCGGGAGAAGTGTATGGTGTTTCCTGAAACATCTAAAAAACAAAGCAACAGAGCCTAGGGCACTTCCACTTATGGTCCTATAGCTTAGGGAAATTAAAATAAAAAAGACACAGCCACCCCAAAGTTTGGGACGCCTCTGTTTACAAGAACCTCGTTTACAGTACAAGTTCAACATCGCAGAAAGTGAGAAATGGATAAAGAAGATGTGGTATTTACTTACAAAGCAATATCACTCAGCAATGAAATCTATGTCATCAGGCTCTTAGCAGCACAATGAGTGGATTCAGGTATGATGATTCTAACTGAAATAAGTCACACAGAAAAAGAAACATCCTAAGATATCACTAATACACGGAATGTAAACTTGGCTACACAGGAACTGAATTACAGAACAGAACAGGGTCTCAAATTTAGAAAACCAACTTATGCTTGCTTAAGAGGAAAGGTGAGTTGGGGTGCTGCATAAAACCAGAGATTGAAATGAGCACAGATAAAGTTCCTTAAGCCAAATATGGAATAGACAAGAGCTACTCCTTGCTCAACGAAATGGACTCAACACCGCATATTAAACGCCTAAGAATGTACCTGACTAGTAAGTATCTTAAAACCTATGGATTGCTATGTCTCCGAAAGAGAATCAAGCATGTGTACAGGGGCATAAACGCAGCAGTGATAGGATTGGAGAGGTTCGGTGAGCAAATGAAGACCCTTTGAAGTCATATTGCATGGTACCCATTCCACGGGTTTCAACTACCCAGGTTTAAGGTATTCTTCCTTCAGCTAAAACATGCATGTGGAACCTAGAGTATGATCAACCATGTGATCGGGAGACGTGTTCAAATATGTCTCAGTTTTCCTCCCCTGGTACTCGGGTGCAACATTCCAGACGCTTTACTAACACTCTCCCGACTTGGAGAATCAGTCCCTTTAACCTCCTGTTTGGCCCAGTTTGCAATTTCTGCGGAAGATGAAAAGGAATAGCGAGAACCAATGAGAGACTAGCTGGAGGTGGCTGGACGGGCAAATTTAACTCTCATTTCCCACCAGGAAGAGGAAATAACCAAAGGCTCAGCGTGCCGTGCCGGAACCAGATTAGGGCCTGAAGCCATCCTGCGGTGTTGCGGCCAGGTCACAAGAAAGCGAGTTGAAGAAAGGAGCTCAGGGGCACTGTAATTCACAAACCTGCACAGTTATAAATGACAGCTATCATCCAAAAATAGACTAAAGTAAGGCTGCCAAGAGGACTTGAAAGCGGGGCAGAATTGCAGGGAAACGATTTCAGGAGGTAGACTGGAATTGCATTGAAAGCATAGGAAAAGAGGCAGAACGTCCACAATGATGCACTTGGCCAAAAAGGGCGTATGCATTTTTTCCTGAATATATTCAGGAAAAAACGCATACGCCCTTTTTGACCAACCAAGCAAACTTGCAAAGGAAATCTGCACTACAATGAAGTCTCACTTCCCCCCGGTCAAAAGGGCCATCTGAAAAAAGTGTAAAATCCAGAAAGGCAGGACAGGCCATGGAGGACTGGGAGCCTTGTTATGCTGATGGGCGGGATGTAAATTGCCAAGAGACACTCGGGAGAAGTGTATGGTGTTTCCTGAAACATCTAAAAAACAAAGCAACAGAGCCTAGGGCACTTCCACTTATGGTCCTATAGCTTAGGGAAATTAAAATCAAAAAGACACAGCCACCCCAAAGTTTGGGACGCCTCTGTTTACAAGAACCTCGTTTACCGTACAAGTTCAATATCACAGAAAGTGAAAAATGGATAAAGAACTTGTGGTACTTACGTACAATGCAGTATCACTCAGCAATGAAATCTATGTCATCAGGCCCATAGCAGCATAATGAGTGGATTCAGGTACGATGATTCTAACTGAAATAAGTCACACAGAAAAAGAAACATCATAAGATATCACTAATACACGGAATGTAAACTTGGCTACACAGGAACTGAATTCCAAAACAGAACAGGGTCTCAAATTTAGAAAACCAACTTATGCTTGCTTAAGGGGAAAGGTGAGTTGGGGTGCTGCATAAAACCAGAGATTGAAATGAGCACAGATAAAGTTCCTTAAGCCAAATATGGAATAGACAAGAGCTACTCCTTGCTCAACGAAATGGACTCAACACCGCATATTAAACGCCTAAGAATGTACCTGACTAGTAAGTATCTTAAAACCTATGGATTGCTATGTCTCCGAAAGAGAATCAAGCATGTGTACAGGGGCATAAACGCAGCAGTGATAGGATTGGAGAGGTTCGGTGAGCAAATGAAGACCCTTTGAAGTCATATTGCATGGTACCCATTCCACGGGTCTCAACTCTCCAGGTTTAAGGTATTCTTCCTTCAGCTAAAACATGCATGTGGAACCCAGAGTATGATCAACCGTGTGAACGGGAGACGTGTTCAAATATGTCTCAGTTTTCCTCCCCTGGTACTCGGGTGCAACAATCCAGACGCTTTACTAACACTCTCCCCACTTGGAGAGTCAGCGCCTTTAACCTCCTGTTTGGCCCAGTTTGCAATTTCTGCGGAAGATGAACAGGAATAGGGAGAACCAATGAGAGACTAACTGGAGGTGTCTGGACGGGCAAATTTAACTCTCATTTCCCACCAGGAAGAGGAAATAACCAAAGGCTCAGCGTGCCGTGCCGGAAGCAGATTAGGGCCTGAAGCCATCCTGCGGTGTTGCGGCCAGCTCAAAAGAAAGTGAGTTGAAGAAAGGAGCTCAGGGGCACTGTAATTCACAAACCTGCAGAGTTATAAATGACAGCTATCGTCCAAAAATATACTGAAGTAAGGCTGCCAAGAGGACTTGAAAGCGGGGCAGAATTGCAGGAAACCGATTTCAGGAGGTAGACTGGAATTGCATTGAAAGCATAGGAAAAGAGGCAGAACGTCCACAATGATGCACTTGGCCAAAAAGGGCGTATGCGTTTTTTCCTGAATATATTCAGGAAAAAACGCATACGCCCTTTTTGGCCAACCAAGCAAGCTTGCAAAGGAAATCTGCACTACAATGAAGTCTCACTTCCCCCTGGTCAAAAGGGCCATCTGAAAAAAGTGTAAAATCCAGAAAGGCAGGACAGGCCATGGAGAACTGGGAGCCTTGTTATGCTGATGGGCGGGATGTAAATTGCCAACAGACACTCGGGAGAAGTGTATGGTGTTTCCTGAAACATCTAAAAAACAAAGCAACAGAGCCTAGGGCACTTCCACTTATGGTCCTATAGCTTAGGGAAATTAAAATAAAAAAGACACAGCCACCCCAAAGTTTGGGACGCCTCTGTTTACAAGAACCTCGTTTACAGTACAAGTTCAACATCGCAGAAAGTGAGAAATGGATAAAGAAGATGTGGTATTTACTTACAAAGCAATATCACTCAGCAATGAAATCTATGTCATCAGGCTCTTAGCAGCACAATGAGTGGATTCAGGTATGATGATTCTAACTGAAATAAGTCACACAGAAAAAGAAACATCCTAAGATATCACTAATACACGGAATGTAAACTTGGCTACACAGGAACTGAATTACAGAACAGAACAGGGTCTCAAATTTAGAAAACCAACTTATGCTTGCTTAAGAGGAAAGGTGAGTTGGGGTGCTGCATAAAACCAGAGATTGAAATGAGCACAGATAAAGTTCCTTAAGCCAAATATGGAATAGACAAGAGCTACTCCTTGCTCAACGAAATGGACTCAACACCGCATATTAAACGCCTAAGAATGTACCTGACTAGTAAGTATCTTAAAACCTATGGATTGCTATGTCTCCGAAAGAGAATCAAGCATGTGTACAGGGGCATAAACGCAGCAGTGATAGGATTGGAGAGGTTCGGTGAGCAAATGAAGACCCTTTGAAGTCATATTGCATGGTACCCATTCCACGGGTTTCAACTACCCAGGTTTAAGGTATTCTTCCTTCAGCTAAAACATGCATGTGGAACCTAGAGTATGATCAACCATGTGATCGGGAGACGTGTTCAAATATGTCTCAGTTTTCCTCCCCTGGTACTCGGGTGCAACATTCCAGACGCTTTACTAACACTCTCCCGACTTGGAGAATCAGTCCCTTTAATCTCCTGTTTGGCCCAGTTTGCAATTTCTGCGGAAGATGAAAAGGAATAGCGAGAACCAATGAGAGACTAGCTGGAGGTGGCTGGACGGGCAAATTTAACTCTCATTTCCCACCAGGAAGTGGAAATAACCAAAGGCTCAGCGTGCCGTGCCGGAACCAGATTAGGGCCTGAAGCCATCCTGCGGTGTTGCGGCCAGGTCACAAGAAAGCGAGTTGAAGAAAGGAGCTCAGGGGCACTGTAATTCACAAACCTGCACAGTTATAAATGACAGCTATCATCCAAAAATAGACTAAAGTAAGGCTGCCAAGAGGACTTGAAAGCGGGGCAGAATTGCAGGAAACCGATTTCAGGAGGTAGACTGGAATTGCATTGAAAGCATAGGAAAAGAGGCAGAACGTCCACAATGATGCACTTGGCCAAAAAGGGCGTATGCGTTTTTTCCTGAATATATTCAGGAAAAAACGCATACGCCCTTTTTGACCAACCAAGCAAACTTGCAAAGGAAATCTGCACTACAATGAAGTCTCACTTCCCCCCGGTCAAAAGGGCCATCTGAAAAAAGTGTAAAATCCAGAAAGGCAGGACAGGCCATGGAGGACTGGGAGCCTTGTTATGCTGATGGGCGGGATGTAAATTGCCAACAGACACTCGGGAGAAGTGTATGGTGTTTCCTGAAACATCTAAAAAACAAAGCAACAGAGCCTAGGGCACTTCCACTTATGGTCCTATAGCTTAGGGAAATTAAAATCAAAAAGACACAGCCACCCCAAAGTTTGGGACGCCTCTGTTTACAAGAACCTCGTTTACCGTACAAGTTCAATATCACAGAAAGTGAAAAATGGATAAAGAACTTGTGGTACTTACGTACAATGCAGTATCACTCAGCAATGAAATCTATGTCATCAGGCCCGTAGCAGCATAATGAGTGGATTCAGGTACGATGATTCTAACTGAAATAAGTCACACAGAAAAAGAAACATCATAAGATATCACTAATACACGGAATGTAAACTTGGCTACACAGGAACTGAATTCCAAAACAGAACAGGGTCTCAAATTTAGAAAACCAACTTATGCTTGCTTAAGGGGAAAGGTGAGTTGGGGTGCTGCATAAAACCAGAGATTGAAATGAGCACAGATAAAGTTCCTTAAGCCAAATATGGAATAGACAAGAGCTACTCCTTGCTCAACGAAATGGACTCAACACCCCATATTAAACGCCTAAGAATGTACCTGACTAGTAAGTATCTTAAAACCTATGGATTGCTATGTCTCCAAAAGAGAATCAAGCATGTGTACAGGGGCATAAATGCAGCAGTGATAGGATTGGAGAGGTTCGGTGAGCAAATGAAGACCCTTTGAAGTCATATTGCATGGTACCCATTCCACGGGTCTCAACTCTCCAGGTTTAAGGTATTCTTCCTTCAGCTAAAACATGCATGTGGAACCCAGAGTATGATCAACCGTGTGAACGGGAGACGTGTTCAAATATGTCTCAGTTTTCCTCCCCTGGTACTCGGGTGCAACATTCCAGACGCTTTACTAACACTCTCCCCACTTGGAGAGTCAGCGCCTTTAACCTCCTGTTTGGCCCAGTTTGCAATTTCTGCGGAAGATGAACAGGAATAGGGAGAACCAATGAGAGACTAGCTGGAGGTGTCTGGACGGGCAAATTTAACTCTCATTTCCCATCTGGAAGAGGAAATAACCAAAGGCTCAGCGTGCCGTGCCGGAACCAGATTAGGGCCTGAAGCCATCCTGCGGTGTTGCGGCCAGCTCAAAAGAAAGTGAGTTGAAGAAAGGAGCTCAGGGGCGCTGTAATTCACAAACCTGCAGAGTTATAAATGACAGCTATCGTCCAAAAATATACTGAAGTAAGGCTGCCAAGAGGACTTGAAAGCGGGGCAGAATTGCAGGAAACCGATTTCAGGAGGTAGACTGGAATTACATTGAAAGCATAGGAAAAGAGGCAGAACGTCCACAATGATGCACTTGGCCAAAAAGGGCGTATGCGTTTTTTCCTGAATATATTCAGGAAAAAACGCATACGCCCTTTTTGGCCAACCAAGCAAGCTTGCAAAGGAAATCTGCACTACAATGAAGTCTCACTTCCCCCCGGTCAAAAGGGCCATCTGAAAAAAGTGTAAAATCCAGCAAGGCAGGACAGGCCATGGAGAACTGGGAGCCTTGTTATGCTGATGGGCGGGATGTATATTGCCAACAGACACTCGGGAGAAGTGTATGGTGTTTCCTGAAACATCTAAAAAACAAAGCAACAGAGCCTAGGGCACTTCCACTTATGGTCCTATAGCTTAGGGAAATTAAAATCAAAAAGACACAGCCACCCCAAAGTTTGGGACGCCTCTGTTTACAAGAACCTCGTTTACAGTACAAGTTCAACATCGCAGAAAGTGAAAAATGGATAAAGAAGATGTGGTATTTATTTACAAAGCAATATCACTCAGCAATGAAATCTATGTCATCAGGCTCTTAGCAGCACAATGAGTGGATTCAGGTATGATGATTCTAACTGAAATAAGTCACACAGAAAAAGAAACATCCTAAGATATCACTAATACACGGAATGTAAACTTGGCTACACAGGAACTGAATTACAGAACAGAACAGGGTCTCAAATTTAGAAAACCAACTTATGCTTGCTTAAGAGGAAAGGTGAGTTGGGGTGCTGCATAAAACCAGAGATTGAAATGAGCACAGATAAAGTTCCTTAAGCCAAATATGGAATAGACAAGAGCTACTCCTTGCTCAACGAAATGGACTCAACACCGCATATTAAACGCCTAAGAATGTACCTGACTAGTAAGTATCTTAAAACCTATGGATTGCTATGTCTCCGAAAGAGAATCAAGCATGTGTACAGGGGCATAAACGCAGCAGTGATAGGATTGGAGAGGTTCGGTGAGCAAATGAAGACCCTTTGAAGTCATATTGCATGGTACCCATTCCACGGGTTTCAACTACCCAGCTTTAAGGTATTCTTCCTTCAGCTAAAACATGCATGTGGAACCTAGAGTATGATCAACCATGTGATCGGGAGACGTGTTCAAATATGTCTCAGTTTTCCTCCCCTGGTACTCGGGTGCAACATTCCAGACGCTTTACTAACACTCTCCCCACTTGGAGAGTCAGCACCTTTAACCTCCTGTTTGGCCCAGTTTGCAATTTCTGCGGAAGATGAAAAGGAATAGCGCGAACCAATGAGAGACTAGCTGGAGGTGGCTGGACGGGCAAATTTAACTCTCATTTCCCACCAGGAAGAGGAAATAACCAAAGGCTCAGCGTGCCGTGCCGGAACCAGATTAGGGCCTGAAGCCATCCTGCGGTGTTGCGGCCAGGTCACAAGAAAGCGAGTTGAAGAAAGGAGCTCAGGGGCACTGTAATTCACAAACCTGCACAGTTATAAATGACAGCTATCATCCAAAAATAGACTAAAGTAAGGCTGCCAAGAGGACTTGAAAGCGGGGCAGAATTGCAGGAAACCGATTTCAGGAGGTAGACTGGAATTGCATTGAAAGCATAGGAAAAGAGGCAGAACGTCCACAATGATGCACTTGGCCAAAAAGGGCGTATGCGTTTTTTCCTGAATATATTCAGGAAAAAACGCATACGCCCTTTTTGACCAACCAAGCAAACTTGCAAAGGAAATCTGCACTACAATGAAGTCTCACTTCCCCCCGGTCAAAAGGGCCATCTGAAAAAAGTGTAAAATCCAGAAAGGCAGGACAGGCCATGGAGGACTGGGAGCCTTGTTATGCTGATGGGCGGGATGTAAATTGCCAACAGACACTCGGGAGAAGTGTATGGTGTTTCCTGAAACATCTAAAAAACAAAGCAACAGAGCCTAGGGCACTTCCACTTATGGTCCTATAGCTTAGGGAAATTAAAATCAAAAAGACACAGCCACCCCAAAGTTTGGGACGCCTCTGTTTACAAGAACCTCGTTTACCGTACAAGTTCAATATCACAGAAAGTGAAAAATGGATAAAGAACTTGTGGTACTTACGTACAATGCAGTATCACTCAGCAATGAAATCTATGTCATCAGGCCCGTAGCAGCATAATGAGTGGATTCAGGTACGATGATTCTAACTGAAATAAGTCACACAGCAAAAGAAACATCATAAGATATCACTAATACACGGAATGTAAACTTGGCTACACAGGAACTGAATTACAGAACAGAACAGGGTCTCAAATTTAGAAAACCAACTTATGCTTGCTTAAGGGTAAAGGTGAGTTGGGGTGTTCCATAAAACCAGAGATCGAAATGAGCACAGATAAAGTTCCTTAAGCCAAATATGGAATAGACAAGAGCTACTCCTTGCTCAACGAAATGGACTCAACACCGCATATTAAACGCCTAAGAATGTACCTGACTAGTAAGTATCTTAAAACCTATGGATTGCTATGTCTCCGAAAGAGAATCAAGCGTGTGTACAGGGGCATAAACGCAGCAGTGATAGGATTGGAGAGGTTCGGTGAGCAAATGAAGACCCTTTGAAGTCATATTGCATGGTACCCATTCCACGGGTCTCAACACTACAGGTTTAAGGTATTCTTCCTTCGGCTAAAACATGCATGTGGAACCCAGAGTATGATCAACCGTGTGAACGGGAGACGTGTTCAAATATGTCTCAGTTTTTGTCCCCTGGTACTCGGGTGCAACATTCCAGACGCTTTACTAACACTCTCCCCACTTGGAGAGTCAGCGCCTTTAACCTCCTGTTTGGCCCAGTTTGCAATTTCTGCGGAAGATGAACAGGAATAGGGAGAACCAATGAGAGACTAACTGGAGGTGTCTGGACGGGCAAATTTAACTCTCATTTCCCACCAGGAAGAGGAAATAACCAAAGGCTCAGCATGCCGTGCCGGAACCAGATTAGGGCCTGAAGCCATCCTGCGGTGTTGCGGCCAGCTCAAAAGAAAGCGAGTTGAAGAAAGGAGCTCAGGGGCACTGTAATTCACAAACCTGCAGAGTTATAAATGACAGCTATCATCCAAAAATAGACTAAAGTAAGGCTTCCAAGAGGACTTGAAAGCGGGGCAGAATTGCAGGAAACCGATTTCAGGAGGTAGACTGGAATTGCATTGAAAGCATAGGAAAAGAGGCAGAACGTCCACAATGATGCACTTGGCCAAAAAGGGCGTATGCGTTTTTTCCTGAATATATTCAGGAAAAAACGCATACGCCCTTTTTGGCCAACCAAGCAAGCTTGCAAAGGAAATCTGCACTACAATGAAGTCTCACTTCCCCCCGGTCAAAAGGGCCATCTGAAAAAAGTGTAAAATCCAGAAAGGCAGGACAGGCTATGGAGAACTGGGAGCCTTGTTATGCTGATGGGTGGGATATAAATTGCCAACAGACACTCGGGAGAAGTGTATGGTGTTTCCTGAAACATCTAAAAAACAAAGCAACAGAGCCTAGGGCACTTCCACTTATGGTCCTATAGCTTAGGGAAATTAAAATAAAAAAGACACAGCCACCCAAAAGTTTGGGACGCCTCTGTTTACAAGAACCTCGTTTACAGTACAAGTTCAACATCGCAGAAAGTGAGAAATGGATAAAGAAGATGTGGTATTTACTTACAAAGCAATATCACTCAGCAATGAAATCTATGTCATCAGGCTCTTAGCAGCACAATGAGTGGATTCAGGTATGATGATTCTAACTGAAATAAGTCACACAGAAAAAGAAACATCCTAAGATATCACTAATACACGGAATGTAAACTTGGCTACACAGGAACTGAATTACAGAACAGAACAGGGTCTCAAATTTAGAAAACCAACTTATGCTTGCTTAAGAGGAAAGGTGAGTTGGGGTGCTGCATAAAACCAGAGATTGAAATGAGCACAGATAAAGTTCCTTAAGCCAAATATGGAATAGACAAGAGCTACTCCTTGCTCAACGAAATGGACTCAACACCGCATATTAAACGCCTAAGAATGTACCTGACTAGTAAGTATCTTAAAACCTATGGATTGCTATGTCTCCGAAAGAGAATCAAGCATGTGTACAGGGGCATAAACGCAGCAGTGATAGGATTGGAGAGGTTCGGTGAGCAAATGAAGACCCTTTGAAGTCATATTGCATGGTACCCATTCCACGGGTTTCAACTACCCAGGTTTAAGGTATTCTTCCTTCAGCTAAAACATGCATGTGGAACCTAGAGTATGATCAACCATGTGATCGGGAGACGTGTTCAAATATGTCTCAGTTTTCCTCCCCTGGTACTCGGGTGCAACATTCCAGACGCTTTACTAACACTCTCCCGACTTGGAGAATCAGTCCCTTTAACCTCCTGTTTGGCCCAGTTTGCAATTTCTGCGGAAGATGAAAAGGAATAGCGAGAACCAATGAGAGACTAGCTGGAGGTGGCTGGACGGGCAAATTTAACTCTCATTTCCCACCAGGAAGAGGAAATAACCAAAGGCTCAGCGTGCCGTGCCGGAACCAGATTAGGGCCTGAAGCCATCCTGCGGTGTTGCGGCCAGGTCACAAGAAAGCGAGTTGAAGAAAGGAGCTCAGGGGCACTGTAATTCACAAACCTGCACAGTTATAAATGACAGCTATCATCCAAAAATAGACTAAAGTAAAGCTGCCAAGAGGACTTGAAAGCGGGGCAGAATTGCAGGAAACCGATTTCAGGAGGTAGACTGGAATTGCATTGAAAGCATAGGAAAAGAGGCAGAACGTCCACAATGATGCACTTGGCCAAAAAGGGCGTATGCGTTTTTTCCTGAATATATTCAGGAAAAAACGCATACGCCCTTTTTGGCCAACCAAGCAAACTTGCAAAGGAAATCTGCACTACAATGAAGTCTCACTTCCCCCTGGTCAAAAGGGCCATCTGAAAAAAGTGTAAAATCCAGAAAGGCAGGACAGGCCATGGAGAACTGGGAGCCTTGTTATGCTGATGGGCGGGATGTAAATTGCCAACAGACACTCGGGAGAAGTGTATGGTGTTTCCTGAAACATCTAAAAAACAAAGCAACAGAGCCTAGGGCACTTCCACTTATGGTCCTATAGCTTAGGGAAATTAAAATCAAAAAGACACAGCCACCCCAAAGTTTGGGACGCCTCTGTTTACAAGAACCTCGTTTACCGTACAAGTTCAATATCACAGAAAGTGAAAAATGGATAAAGAACTTGTGGTACTTACGTACAATGCAGTATCACTCAGCAATGAAATCTATGTCATCAGGCCCGTAGCAGCATAATGAGTGGATTCAGGTACGATGATTCTAACTGAAATAAGTCACACAGAAAAAGAAACATCATAAGATATCACTAATACACGGAATGTAAACTTGGCTACACAGGAACTGAATTCCAAAACAGAACAGGGTCTCAAATTTAGAAAACCAACTTATGCTTGCTTAAGGGGAAAGGTGAGTTGGGGTGCTGCATAAAACCAGAGATTGAAATGAGCACAGATAAAGTTCCTTAAGCCAAATATGGAATAGACAAGAGCTACTCCTTGCTCAACGAAATGGACTCAACACCCCATATTAAACACCTAAGAATGTACCTGACTAGTAAGTATCTTAAAACCTATGGATTGCTATGTCTCCAAAAGAGAATCAAGCATGTGTACAGGGGCATAAATGCAGCAGTGATAGGATTGGAGAGGTTCGGTGAGCAAATGAAGACCCTTTGAAGTCATATTGCATGGTACCCATTCCACGGGTCTCAACTCTCCAGGTTTAAGGTATTCTTCCTTCAGCTAAAACATGCATGTGGAACCTAGAGTATGATCAACCATGTGATCGGTAGACGTGTTCAAATATGTCTCAGTTTTCCTCCCCTGGTACTCGGGTGCAACATTCCAAACGCTTTACTAACACTCTCCCGACTTGGAGAATCAGTCCCTTTAACCTCCTGTTTGGCCCAGTTTGCAATTTCTGCGGAAGATGAAAAGGAATAGCGAGAACCAATGAGAGACTAGCTGGAGGTGGCTGGACGGGCAAATTTAACTCTCATTTCCCACCAGGAAGAGGAAATAACCAAAGGCTCAGCGTGCCGTGCCGGAACCAGATTAGGGCCTGAAGCCATCCTGCGGTGTTGCGGCCAGGTCACAAGAAAGCGAGTTGAAGAAAGGAGCTCAGGGGCACTGTAATTCACAAACCTGCACAGTTATAAATGACAGCTATCATCCAAAAATAGACTAAAGTAAGGCTGCCAAGAGTACTTGAAAGCGGGGCAGAATTGCAGGAAACCGATTTCAGGAGGTAGACTGGAATTGCATTGAAAGCATAGGAAAAGAGGCAGAACGTCCACAATGATGCACTTGGCCAAAAAGGGCGTATGCGTTTTTTCCTGAATATATTCAGGAAAAAACGCATACGCCCTTTTTGGCCAACCAAGCAAACTTGCAAAGGAAATCTGCACTACAATGAAGTCTCACTTCCCCCCGGTCAAAAGGGCCATCTGAAAAAAGTGTAAAATCCAGAAAGACAGGACAGGCCATGGAGAACTGGGAGCCTTGTTATGCTGATGGGCGGGATGTAAATTGCCAACAGACACTCGGGAGAAGTGTATGGTGTTTCCTGAAACATCTAAAAAACAAAGCAACAGAGCCTAGGGCACTTCCACTTATGGTCCTATAGCTTAGGGAAATTAAAATCAAAAAGACACAGCCACCCCAAAGTTTGGGACACCTCTGTTTACAAGAACCTCGTTTACAGTACAAGTTCAACATCGCAGAAAGTGAAAAATGGATAAAGAAGATGTGGTATTTACTTACAAAGCAATATCACTCAGCAATGAAATCTATGTCATCAGGCTCTTAGCAGCACAATGAGTGGATTCAGGTATGATGATTCTAACTGAAATAAGTCACACAGAAAAAGAAACATCATAAGATATCAGTAATACACGGAATGTAAACTTGGCTACACAGGAACTGAATTACAGAACAGAACAGGGTCTCAAATTTAGAAAACCAACTTATGCTTGCTTAAGGGGAAAGGTGAGTTGGGGTGCTGCATAAAACCAGAGATTGAAATGAGCACAGATAAAGTTCCTTAAGCCAAATATGGAATAGACAAGAGCTACTCCTTGCTCAACGAAATGGACTCAACACCCCATATTAAACCCCTAAGAATGTACCTGACTAGTAATTATCTTAAAACCTATGGATTGCTATGTCTCCAAAAGAGAATCAAGCGTCTGTACAGGGGCATAAACGCAGCAGTGATAGGATTGGAGAGGTTCGGTGAGCAAATGAAGACCCTTTGGAGTCAATTTGCATGGTACCCATTCCACGGGTCTCAACTCTCCAGGTTTAAGGTATTCTTCCTTCAGCTAAAACATGCATGTGGAACCCAGAGTATGATCAACCGTGTGAACAGGAGACGTGTTCAAATATGTCTCAGTTTTCCTCCCCGGTACTCGGGTGCAACATTCCAGACGGTTTACTAACACTCTCCCCACTTGGAGAGTCAGCGCCTTTAACCTCCTGTTTGGCCCAGTTTGCAATTTCTATGGAAGATGAACAGGAATAGGGAGAACCAATGAGAGACTAGCTGGAGGTGTCTGGACGGGCAAATTTAACTCTCATTTCCCACCAGGAAGAGGAAATACCAAAGGCTCAGCGTGCCGTACCTGAAACAAATTAGGGCCTGAAGCCATCCTGCGGTGTGGCGGCCAGCTCAAAAGCAAGCGAGTTGAAGAAAGGAGCTCAGGGGCACTGTAATTCACAAACCTGCAGAGTTATAAATGACAGCTATCGTCCAAAAATATACTGAAGTAAGGCTGCCAAGAGGACTTGAAAGCGGGGCAGAATTGCAGGAAACCGATTTCAGGAGGTAGACTGGAATTACATTGAAAGCATAGGAAAAGAGGCAGAACGTCCACAATGATGCGCTTGGCCAAAAAGGGCGTATGCGTTTTTTCCTGAATATATTCAGGAAAAAACGCATACGCCCTTTTTGGCCAACCAAGCAAACTTGCAAAGGAAATCTGCACTACAATGAAGTCTCACTTCCCCCCGGTCAAAAGGGCCATCTGAAAAAAGTGTAAAATCCAGAAAGGCAGGACAGGCCATGGAGAACTGGGAGCCTTGTTATGCTGATGGGCGGGATGTAAATTGCCAACAGACACTCGGGAGAAGTGTATGGTGTTTCCTGAAACATCTAAAAAACAAAGCAACAGAGCCTAGGGCACTTCCACTTATGGTCCTATAGCTTAGGGAAATTAAAATCAAAAAGACACAGCCACCCCAAAGTTTGGGCCGCCTCTGTTTACAAGAACCTCGTTTACAGTACAAGTTCAACATCGCAGAAAGTGAAAAATGGATAAAGAAGATGTGGTATTTACTTACAAAGCAATATCACTCAGCAATGAAATCTATGTCATCAGGCTCTTAGCAGCACAATGAGTGGATTCAGGTATGATGATTCTAACTGAAATAAGTCACACAGAAAAAGAAACATCCTAAGATATCACTAATACACGGAATGTAAACTTGGCTACACAGGAACTGAATTACAGAACAGAACAGGGTCTCAAATTTAGAAAACCAACTTATGCTTGCTTAAGAGGAAAGGTGAGTTGGGGTGCTGCATAAAACCAGAGATTGAAATGAGCACAGATAAAGTTCCTTAAGCCAAATATGGAATAGACAAGAGCTACTCCTTGCTCAACGAAATGGACTCAACACCGCATATTAAACGCCTAAGAATGTACCTGACTAGTAAGTATCTTAAAACCTATGGATTGCTATGTCTCCGAAAGAGAATCAAGCATGTGTACAGGGGCATAAACGCAGCAGTGATAGGATTGGAGAGGTTCGGTGAGCAAATGAAGACCCTTTGAAGTCATATTGCATGGTACCCATTCCACGGGTTTCAACTACCCAGGTTTAAGGTATTCTTCCTTCAGCTAAAACATGCATGTGGAACCTAGAGTATGATCAACCATGTGATTGGGAGACGTGTTCAAATATGTCTCAGTTTTCCTCCCCTGGTACTCGGGTGCAACATTCCAGACGCTTTTCTAACACTCTCCCGACTTGGAGAATCAGTCCCTTTAACCTCCTGTTTGGCCCAGTTTGCAATTTCTGCGGAAGATGAACAGGAATAGGGAGAACCAATGAGAGACTAGCTGGAGGTGTCTGGACGGGCAAATTTAACTCTCATTTCCCATCTGGAAGAGGAAATAACCAAAGGCTCAGCGTGCCGTGCCGGAACCAGATTAGGGCCTGAAGCCATCATGCGGTGTTGCGGCCAGCTCAAAAGAAAGTGAGTTGAAGAAAGGAGCTCAGGGGCACTGTAATTCACAAACCTGCAGAGTTATAAATGACAGCTATCATCCAAAAATAGACTAAAGTAAGGCTTCCAAGAGGACTTGAAAGCGGGGCAGAATTGCAGGAAACCGATTTCAGGAGGTAGACTGGAATTGCATTGAAAGCATAGGAAAAGAGGCAGAACGTCCACAATGATGCACTTGGCCAAAAAGGGCGTATGCGTTTTTTCCTGAATATATTCAGGAAAAAACGCATACGCCCTTTTTGGCCAACCAAGCAAGCTTGCAAAGGAAATCTGCACTACAATGAAGTCTCACTTCCCCCCGGTCAAAAGGGCCATCTGAAAAAAGTGTAAACTCCAGCAAGGCAGGACAGGCCATGGAGAACTGGGAGCCTTGTTATGCTGATGGGTGGGATGTAAATTGCCAACAGACACTCGGGAGAAGTGTATGGTGTTTCCTGAAACATCTAAAAAACAAAGCAACAGAGCCTAGGGCACTTCCACTTATGGTCCTATAGCTTAGGGAAATTAAAATCAAAAAGACACAGCCACCCCAAAGTTTGGGACGCCTCTGTTTACAAGAACCTCGTTTACCGTACAAGTTCAATATCACAGAAAGTGAAAAATGGATAAAGAACTTGTGGTACTTACGTACAATGCAGTATCACTCAGCAATGAAATCTATGTCATCAGGCCCGTAGCAGCATAATGAGTGGATTCAGGTACGATGATTCTAACTGAAATAAGTCACACAGAAAAAGAAACATCATAAGATATCACTAATACACGGAATGTAAACTTGGCTACACAGGAACTGAATTCCAAAACAGAACAGGGTCTCAAATTTAGAAAACCAACTTATGCTTGCTTAAGGGGAAAGGTGAGTTGGGGTGCTGCATAAAACCAGAGATTGAAATGAGCACAGATAAAGTTCCTTAAGCCAAATATGGAATAGACAAGAGCTACTCCTTGCTCAACGAAATGGACTCAACACCCCATATTAAACACCTAAGAATGTACCTGACTAGTAAGTATCTTAAAACCTATGGATTGCTATGTCTCCAAAAGAGAATCAAGCATGTGTACAGGGGCATAAATGCAGCAGTGATAGGATTGGAGAGGTTCGGTGAGCAAATGAAGACCCTTTGAAGTCCTATTGCATGGTACCCATTCCACGGGTCTCAACACTACAGGTTTAAGGTATTCTTCCTTCGGCTAAAACATGCATGTGGAACCCAGAGTATGATCAACCGTGTGAACGGGAGACGTGTTCAAATATGTCTCAGTTTTTGTCCCCTGGTACTCGGGTGCAACATTCCAGACGCTTTACTAACACTCTCCCCACTTGGAGAGTCAGCGCCTTTAACCTCCTGTTTGGCCCAGTTTGCAATTTCTGCGGAAGATGAACAGGAATAGGGAGAACCAATGAGAGACTAACTGGAGGTGTCTGGACGGGCAAATTTAACTCTCATTTCCCATCTGGAAGAGGAAATAACCAAAGGCTCAGCATGCCGTGCCGGAACCAGATTAGGGCCTGAAGCCATCCTGCGGTGTTGCGGCCAGCTCAAAAGAAAGCGAGTTGAAGAAAGGAGCTCAGGGGCACTGTAATTCACAAACCTGCAGAGTTATAAATGACAGCTATCATCCAAAAATAGACTAAAGTAAGGCTTCCAAGAGGACTTGAAAGCGGGGCAGAATTGCAGGAAACCGATTTCAGGAGGTAGACTGGAATTGCATTGAAAGCATAGGAAAAGAGGCAGAACGTCCACAATGATGCACTTGGCCAAAAAGGGCGTATGCGTTTTTTCCTGAATATATTCAGGAAAAAACGCATACGCCCTTTTTGGCCAACCAAGCAAGCTTGCAAAGGAAATCTGCACTACAATGAAGTCTCACTTCCCCCTGGTCAAAAGGGCCATCTGAAAAAAGTGTAAAATCCAGAAAGGCAGGACAGGCTATGGAGAACTGGGAGCCTTGTTATGCTGATGGGTGGGATATAAATTGCCAACAGACACTCGGGAGAAGTGTATGGTGTTTCCTGAAACATCTAAAAAACAAAGCAACAGAGCCTAGGGCACTTCCACTTATGGTCCTATAGCTTAGGGAAATTAAAATAAAAAAGACACAGCCACCCCAAAGTTTGGGACGCCTCTGTTTACAAGAACCTCGTTTACAGTACAAGTTCAACATCGCAGAAAGTGAGAAATGGATAAAGAAGATGTGGTATTTACTTACAAAGCAATATCACTCAGCAATGAAATCTATGTCATCAGGCTCTTAGCAGCACAATGAGTGGATTCAGGTATGATGATTCTAACTGAAATAAGTCACACAGAAAAAGAAACATCCTAAGATATCACTAATACACGGAATGTAAACTTGGCTACACAGGAACTGAATTACAGAACAGAACAGGGTCTCAAATTTAGAAAACCAACTTATGCTTGCTTAAGAGGAAAGGTGAGTTGGGGTGCTGCATAAAACCAGAGATTGAAATGAGCACAGATAAAGTTCCTTAAGCCAAATATGGAATAGACAAGAGCTACTCCTTGCTCAACGAAATGGACTCAACACCGCATATTAAACGCCTAAGAATGTACCTGACTAGTAAGTATCTTAAAACCTATGGATTGCTATGTCTCCGAAAGAGAATCAAGCATGTGTACAGGGGCATAAACGCAGCAGTGATAGGATTGGAGAGGTTCGGTGAGCAAATGAAGACCCTTTGAAGTCATATTGCATGGTACCCATTCCACGGGTTTCAACTACCCAGGTTTAAGGTATTCTTCCTTCAGCTAAAACATGCATGTGGAACCTAGAGTATGATCAACCATGTGATCGGGAGACGTGTTCAAATATGTCTCAGTTTTCCTCCCCTGGTACTCGGGTGCAACATTCCAGACGCTTTACTAACACTCTCCCGACTTGGAGAATCAGTCCCTTTAACCTCCTGTTTGGCCCAGTTTGCAATTTCTGCGGAAGATGAAAAGGAATAGCGAGAACCAATGAGAGACTAGCTGGAGGTGGCTGGACGGGCAAATTTAACTCTCATTTCCCACCAGGAAGAGGAAATAACCAAAGGCTCAGCGTGCCGTGCCGGAACCAGATTAGGGCCTGAAGCCATCCTGCGGTGTTGCGGACAGGTCACAAGAAAGCGAGTTGAAGAAAGGAGCTCAGGGGCACTGTAATTCACAAACCTGCACAGTTATAAATGACAGCTATCATCCAAAAATAGACTAAAGTAAGGCTGCCAAGAGGACTTGAAAGCGGGGCAGAATTGCAGGAAACCGATTTCAGGAGGTAGACTGGAATTGCATTGAAAGCATAGGAAAAGAGGCAGAACGTCCACAATGATGCACTTGGCCAAAAAGGGCGTATGCGTTTTTTCCTGAATATATTCAGGAAAAAACGCATACGCCCTTTTTGGCCAACCAAGCAAACTTGCAAAGGAAATCTGCACTACAATGAAGTCTCACTTCCCCCTGGTCAAAAGGGCCATCTGAAAAAAGTGTAAAATCCAGAAAGACAGGACAGGCCATGGAGAACTTGGAGCCTTGTTATGCTGATGGGCGGGATGTAAATTGCCAACAGACACTCGGGAGAAGTGTATGGTGTTTCCTGAAACATCTAAAAAACAAAGCAACAGAGCCTAGGGCACTTCCACTTATGGTCCTATAGCTTAGGGAAATTAAAATAAAAAAGACACAGCCACCCCAAAGTTTGGGACGCCTCTGTTTACAAGAACCTCGTTTACAGTACAAGTTCAACATTGCAGAAAGTGAAAAATGGATAAAGAAGCTGTGGTATTTACTTACAAAGCAATATCACTCAGCAATGAAATCTATGTCATCAGGCCCTTAGCAGCACAATGAGTGGATTCAGGTACGATGATTCTAACTGAAATAAGTCACACAGCAAAAGAAACATCATAAGATATCACTAATACACGGAATGTAAACTTGGCTACACAGGAACTGAATTACAGAACAGAACAGGGTCTCAAATTTAGAAAACCAACTTATGCTTGCTTAAGGGTAAAGGTGAGTTGGGGTGCTGCATAAAACCAGAGATCGAAATGAGCACAGATAAAGTTCCTTAAGCCAAATATGGAATAGACAAGAGCTACTCCTTGCTCAACGAAATGGACTCAACACCGCATATTAAACGCCTAAGAATGTACCTGACTAGTAAGTATCTTAAAACCTATGGATTGCTATGTCTCCGAAAGAGAATCAAGCGTGTGTACAGGGGCATAAACGCAGCAGTGATAGGATTGGAGAGGTTCGGTGAGCAAATGAAGACCCTTTGAAGTCATATTGCATGGTACCCATTCCACGGGTCTCAACACTACAGGTTTAAGGTATTCTTCCTTCGGCTAAAACATGCATGTGGAACCCAGAGTATGATCAACCGTGTGAACGGGAGACGTGTTCAAATATGTCTCAGTTTTTGTCCCCTGGTACTCGGGTGCAACATTCCAGACGCTTTACTAACACTCTCCCCACTTGGAGAGTCAGAGCCTTTAACCTCCTGTTTGGCCCAGTTTGCAATTTCTGCGGAAGATGAACAGGAATAGGGAGAACCAATGAGAGACTAACTGGAGGTGTCTGGACAGGCAAATTTAACTCTCATTTCCCACCAGGAAGAGGAAATAACCAAAGCCTCAGCATGCCGTGCCGGAACCAGATTAGGGCCTGAAGCCATCCTGCGGTGTTGCGGCCAGCTCAAAAGAAAGCGAGTTGAAGAAAGGAGCTCAGGGGCACTGTAATTCACAAACCTGCAGAGTTATAAATGACAGCTATCATCCAAAAATAGACTAAAGTAAGGCTTCCAAGAGGACTTGAAAGTGGGGCAGAATTGCAGGAAACCGATTTCAGGAGGTAGACTGGAATTGCATTGAAAGCATAGGAAAAGAGGCAGAACGTCCACAATGATGCACTTGGCCAAAAAGGGCGTATGCGTTTTTTCCTGAATATATTCAGGAAAAAACGCATACGCCCTTTTTGGCCAACCAAGCAAGCTTGCAAAGGAAATCTGCACTACAATGAAGTCTCACTTCCCCCCGGTCAAAAGGGCCATCTGAAAAAAGTGTAAAATCCAGAAAGGCAGGACAGGCCATGGAGGACTGGGAGCCTTGTTATGCTGATGGGCGGGATGTAAATTGCCAACAGACACTCGGGAGAAGTGTATGGTGTTTCCTGAAACATCTAAAAAACAAAGCAACAGAGCCTAGGGCACTTCCACTTATGGTCCTATAGCTTAGGGAAATTAAAATCAAAAAGACACAGCCACCCCAAAGTTTGGGACGCCTCTGTTTACAAGAACCTCGTTTACCGTACAAGTTCAATATCACAGAAAGTGAAAAATGGATAAAGAACTTGTGGTACTTACGTACAATGCAGTATCACTCAGCAATGATATCTATGTCATCAGGCCCGTAGCAGCATAATGAGTGGATTCAGGTACGATGATTCTAACTGAAATAAGTCACACAGAAAAAGAAACATCATAAGATATCACTAATACACGGAATGTAAACTTGGCTACACAGGAACTGAATTCCAAAACAGAACAGGGTCTCAAATTTAGAAAACCAACTTATGCTTGCTTAAGGGGAAAGGTGAGTTGGGGTGCTGCATAAAACCAGAGATTGAAATGAGCACAGATAAAGTTCCTTAAGCCAAATATGGAATAGACAAGAGCTACTCCTTGCTCAACGAAATGGACTCAACACCCCATATTAAACGCCTAAGAATGTACCTGACTAGTAAGTATCTTAAAACCTATGGATTGCTATGTCTCCGAAAGAGAATCAAGCGTGTGTACAGGGGCATAAACGCAGCAGTGATAGGATTGGAGAGGTTCGGTGAGCAAATGAAGACCCTTTGAAGTCATATTGCATGGTACCCATTCCACGGGTCTCAACTCTCCAGGTTTAAGGTATTCTTCCTTCAGCTAAAACATGCATGTGGAACCCAGAGTATGATCAACCGTGTGAACGGGAGACGTTTTCAAATATGTCTCAGTTTTCCTCCCCTGGTACTCGGGTGCAACAGTCCAGACGCTTTACTAACACTCTCCCCACTTGGAGAGTCAGCGCCTTTAACCTCCTGTTTGGCCCAGTTTGCAATTTCTGCGGAAGATGAACAGGAATAGGGAGAACCAATGAGAGACTAGCTGGAGGTGTCTGGACGGGCAAATTTAACTCTCATTTCCCACCAGGAAGAGGAAATAACCAAAGGCTCAGCGTGCCGTGCCAGAAGCAGATTAGGGCCTGAAGCCATCCTGCGGTGTTGCGGCCAGCTCAAAAGAAAGTGAGTTGAAGAAAGGAGCTCAGGGGCACTGTAATTCACAAACCTGCAGAGTTATAAATGACAGCTATCGTCCAAAAATATACTGAAGTAAGGCTGCCAAGAGGACTTGAAAGCGGGGCAGAATTGCAGGAAACCGATTTCAGGAGGTAGACTGGAATTGCATTGAAAGCATAGGAAAAGAGGCAGAACGTCCACAATGATGCACTTGGCCAAAAAGGGCGTATGCGTTTTTTCCTGAATATATTCAGGAAAAAATGCATACGCCCTTTTTGGCCAACCAAGCAAGCTTGCAAAGGAAATCTGCACTACAATGAAGTCTCACTTCCCCCCGGTCAAAAGGGCCATCTGAAAAAAGTGTAAAATCCAGAAAGGCAGGACAGGCCATGGAGAACTGGGAGCCTTGTTATGCTGATGGGCGGGATGTAAATTGCCAACAGACACTCGGGAGAAGTGTATGGTGTTTCCTGAAACATCTAAAAAACAAAGCAACAGAGCCTAGGGCACTTCCACTTATGGTCCTATAGCTTAGGGAAATTAAAATAAAAAAGACACAGCCACCCCAAAGTTTGGGACGCCTCTGTTTACAAGAACCTCGTTTACAGTACAAGTTCAACATCGCAGAAAGTGAAAAATGGATAAAGAAGATGTGGTATTTACTTACAAAGCAATATCACTCAGCAATGAAATCTATGTCATCAGGCTCTTAGCAGCACAATGAGTGGATTCAGGTATGATGATTCTAACTGAAATAAGTCACACAGAAAAAGAAACATCCTAAGATATCACTAATACACGGAATGTAAACTTGGCTACACAGGGACTGAATTACAGAACAGAACAGGGTCTCAAATTTAGAAAACCAACTTATGCTTGCTTAAGAGGAAAGGTGAGTTGGGGTGCTGCATAAAACCAGAGATTGAAATGAGCACAGATAAAGTTCCTTAAGCCAAATATGGAATAGACAAGAGCTACTCCTTGCTCAACGAAATGGACTCAACACCGCATATTAAACGCCTAAGAATGTACCTGACTAGTAAGTATCTTAAAACCTATGGATTGCTATGTCTCCGAAAGAGAATCAAGCATGTGTACAGGGGCATAAACGCAGCAGTGATAGGATTGGAGAGGTTCGGTGAGCAAATGAAGACCCTTTGAAGTCATATTGCATGGTACCCATTCCACGGGTTTCAACTACCCAGGTTTAAGGTATTCTTCCTTCAGCTAAAACATGCATGTGGAACCTAGAGTATGATCAACCATGTGATCGGGAGACGTGTTCAAATATGTCTCAGTTTTCCTCCCCTGGTACTCGGGTGCAACATTCCAGACGCTTTACTAACACTCTCCCGACTTGGAGAATCAGTCCCTTTAACCTCCTGTTTGGCCCAGTTTGCAATTTCTGCGGAAGATGAAAAGGAATAGTGAGAACCAATGAGAGACTAGCTGGAGGTGGCTGGACGGGCAAATTTAACTCTCATTTCCCACCAGGAAGAGGAAATAACCAAAGGCTCAGCGTGCCGTGCCGGAACCAGATTAGGGCCTGAAGCCATCCTGCGGTGTTGCGGCCAGGTCACAAGAAAGCGAGTTGAAGAAAGGAGCTCAGGGGCACTGTAATTCACAAACCTGCACAGTTATAAATGACAGCTATCATCCAAAAATAGACTAAAGTAAGGCTGCCAAGAGGACTTGAAAGCGGGGCAGAATTGCAGGAAACCGATTTCAGGAGGTAGACTGGAATTGCATTGAAAGCATAGGAAAAGAGGCAGAACGTCCACAATGATGCACTTGGCCAAAAAGGGCGTATGCGTTTTTTCCTGAATATATTCAGGAAAAAACGCATACGCCCTTTTTGGCCAACCAAGCAAACTTGCAAAGGAAATCTGCACTACAATGAAGTCTCACTTCCCCCCGGTCAAAAGGGCCATCTGAAAAAAGTGTAAAATCCAGAAAGACAGGACAGGCCATGGAGAACTGGGAGCCTTGTTATGCTGATGGGCGGGATGTAAATTGCCAACAGACACTCGGGAGAAGTGTATGGTGTTTCCTGAAACATCTAAAAAACAAAGCAACAGAGCCTAGGGCACTTCCACTTATGGTCCTATAGCTTAGGGAAATTAAAATAAAAAAGACACAGCCACCCCAAAGTTTGGGACGCCTCTGTTTACAAGAACCTCGTTTACAGTACAAGTTCAACATTGCAGAAAGTGAAAAATGGATAAAGAAGCTGTGGTATTTACTTACAAAGCAATATCACTCAGCAATGAAATCTATGTCATCAGGCCCTTAGCAGCACAATGAGTGGATTCAGGTACGATGATTCTAACTGAAATAAGTCACACAGCAAAAGAAACATCATAAGATATCACTAATACACGGAATGTAAACTTGGCTACACAGGAACTGAATTACAGAACAGAACAGGGTCTCAAATTTAGAAAACCAACTTATGCTTGCTTAAGGGTAAAGGTGAGATGGGGTGCTGCATAAAACCAGAGATCGAAATGAGCACAGATAATGTTCCTTAAGCCAAATATGGAATAGACAAGAGCTACTCCTTGCTCAACGAAATGGACTCAACACCGCATATTAAACGCCTAAGAATGTACCTGACTAGTAAGTATCTTAAAACCTATGGATGGCTATGTCTCCGAAAGAGAATCAAGCGTGTGTACAGGGGCATAAACGCAGCAGTGATAGGATTGGAGAGGTTCGGTGAGCAAATGAAGACCCTTTGAACTCATATTGCATGGTACCCATTCCACGGGTCTCAACACTACAGGTTTAAGGTATTCTTCCTTCGGCTAAAACATGCATGTGGAACCCAGAGTATGATCAACCGTGTGAACGGGAGACGTGTTCAAATATGTCTCAGTTTTTGTCCCCTGGTACTCGGGTGCAACATTCCAGACGCTTTACTAACACTCTCCCCACTTGGAGAGTCAGCGCCTTTAACCTCCTGTTTGGCCCAGTTTGCAATTTCTGCGGAAGATGAACAGGAATAGGGAGAACCAATGAGAGACTAACTGGAGGTGTCTGGACAGGCAAATTTAACTCTCATTTCCCACCAGGAAGAGGAAATAACCAAAGGCTCAGCATGCCGTGCCGGAACCAGATTAGGGCCTGAAGCCATCCTGCGGTGTTGCGGCCAGCTCAAAAGAAAGCGAGTTGAAGAAAGGAGCTCAGGGGCACTGTAATTCACAAACCTGC